>NC_050575.1:309043321-309343321 GCF_011100635.1 Trichosurus vulpecula
CACATAATGAGAAGACTGGACTCATTGGAAAAGACCCTGTTTTGGGAAAGATTGAAGGGAAAAGGAGAAGGGGATAACAGAAGATGAGATGGATAGGTAGTGTCCTGAAAGCTTTGAATGTGACCTTGGACAGACTTCAGGAGATAGTGGAGGATAAAAGGTCTTGGTGTGCTATCCATGGAGTCACAAAAAGTGAAGCACAATGAACATATGAGCAATAATTTATGTGTGCGTGTGTAAAAGATCATAGGTATTGCCTCATTTTTGTGTTCTCTACAATGATAATAATGAGCATAATTATAATAGCAAGCATAATATAAAAGTATTATAGTGTAGTGGATACAGTGGTTAGATTGGGGTCAAGAAGACCCTTCTTTGACACTTTACTACCTGTCTGACCTTGAACAGTCACTTAACCCTTTTGCCTTCCATTTCTTCATCTATAAAACAGGTGACTTGCTATACATGACCTCTAAGTTTCCTACTAGCTATAAGCCTATGTACCTATGCTCCTAGAGTAGAAAGTGCATTAAATTGAGAGAAAGGAGATCTATACATGAATGCTGACCTGGCCATTTATTAGTAATAAGACTTTGGAAGAGTCACATTGCCAATATTTTTTCCCAACTTTTTCATCTGTAAAATGAAGGATTTAGACTTGGTCATTCAGCTCCAAATGTCTGTTATTCTATTAATCTAAGCAATTCATCTACTAAAATTGAAGAAGTCAGAGATAGAATCAATTCAGATTTCTTAATCCTAGTGCCTTGATGACATTGAGTTAAAAAGTGTGGAAACAAAGTCCACCAGCTTGGCTTTTGAATTCCATTTTCTAGGTTCAGTTGTCTTTAAAAAGGGGGGAGGGAATTAATCATATATCCCACATGGAGAAAGAGGAGGGAAAGGAAAGCAGCAACAAAGAAAATGACTAACAAAGGAAAAACACCCGACATCTTTACTTCTTACACTTCTGTCGCCTCCTTGATCCCTTTGTTCTTGAGATGTTGCTCTATTGATGTGTGAATCTGTAACACTATTATTTCTTGTTTGAGGAACATTTGTAACTTAGATATTTCTTGTCATTGTAAATCCTCAAACTTAAATGAATAACAGAAGTGTATTAACACAAAAGGGACTGGGCAAAGTTCTGGAGAAAGATTTCCATTGCTCAACTCAAGAAGCATTTTTTTTCAAAAAGCATCTCGGAAAATCCATTTATTGTTCATTTCTTGATAAGAACATGGTATGCTTCCCTAAGATCCTCTTTGTAGTCTCATCACAGGGTTAAAATGACTGCATTGCTGGATGCCTGTCATTTGACAATGGTTACTGCTTTTAGCACAGCAGATATGAGTGTCACTCTAAGAATGGTTGAATTGTTTAGGTGGAAGGGTTACCTAAAGAGCAGAAGCTGAAATTGACACCAGAATGGTGCTTAGAGTGTGGGAATCATGTGATTTTGAAACTTGCCTTTCAACTTTCAAAGAGGTTCAAGTTAACTTTAGATTAGCTTTCTCTTTACCCTCCTGGGCAGAGAGTAAGGGCTTTAATACTTTCAGAGATCCATGGTTTGTTTCATCCTGGTAGGTAGCAGTCATGATAGGAATACTAGTGGGATATGACTTTAGTTTGTCACTTGAAGTCCCCATTGATAATGGAGAAACATTTCCATCAACACAATTTATTACCTTCTATGGTTCATTGACACTACTATTAGTAATTCTACCATTACTGAAACAGTCCCACCTCTATAACTCATAATGGTACTAGTACAAGAACTTCTTTCACCATGTACAATCCTATTATTACACAACGGCCATCACCACTAATAATAGAGTGACAACTACAACTATATTGCTACTACTACTTATTAGTACCATCACTGGCACCACTGCTACCACTGCTGTTGCTTTATTAACAGTAATTAAGACATAAACATATTTACCCATTTAAAAATGTATTTCCTTTAATTCAGAACTTACCAAACACCAAATCAACCGAGCATTTCTATATACAAAGTAAAACAGGAAATGAGATTTATACATACAAGGTTGTCTATTATTTGCAGCTTCTTTTTTCCTTTGCAATACAATACAATAATTTCAACATATAGTTGTGAAAGCTGTTCAGCTCATCTGTTACTCTCTGTACCACCTATTCTCTTTTGTGCATAAAAAAGGTGCTTTCATGACTCTTTTCTTTTTGGGAGAGACCATGGAAGGAGGATGAGTGAATCTCTTGCTAGTTCTCCTCTTTCCCATCTCCCTCTTGCCCAGTGAAAAATAAATACAGGTATAGTCAAATAAAACATTTTTTGTTGGACATATCAAAAAATGCATGTTTCAATCTATACCCTAAAGGGTTTTTTTTGTTTTTTGTTTTTTGTTTTTTAGTTTCTCTGTCAAGAGATGAGTAGCATGCTTCCTTATCTGTCTTCTGGAATCATGACTGGTCATTGTATTGGACATGATTCTTAAATCTTTCAAAGCTGTTTTCCTTTACAGTGTTACTGTTATTATATAAATTTCTTTCTCTTTTCTTCACTTTACTCCATATCAGTTCATACAAGCCTTCTAGGGTTCTTCTGAAACTATTTCTGATTTCTTATAATATAATAATGTTCCTTTATGTTTATATTCTACAACATATAGAATTCCTCAATAGATAGGCCCCCCTTTAATGTCTAGATTTTTGCTATAGCAAAAAGAGTAATTATAAATACTCTTGTACGTATGGATCCCTTTCCTCTTTCTTTGATTTCCTTGGATAATACATCTAGAAGTGAGGTCACCTACCAGATCATAGGATAGGCACACATTATTGAAGTCGGGGGCATAGTTCCAAATTGCTACATAAAAGGACTGGACTAATTCACAGATCACAAACAGTGCATGTCTTTCTCTAGCCTCCCCTCCTGCAGTTAGCATTTTATTTTCCTATCATATTTGCCAGTCTGATGGGTTTGAGGTAGAACCTCAGAGTTGTTTACATTTACATGTCTGTAATTAGTGGGGCAGCTAGGTGACACAGTAGATAGAGTGTTGGGACTGACTCCAGGATAACTCATCTTCCTGTGTTCAAATCTGGCCATAGACACTTAGTAGCTGTGTGATCCCGGAAAATCACTTAACCCTGTTTGCCTCAGTTTCCTCATCTGTAAAATGAACTAGAAAAAGTGGAAAAGGAAATGGCAAACCATTCTAGTGTCTTTGCCAAGAAAACCCCAGATGGGGTCACAAAGAGTCAGATATGACTGAAAACAACTAAACAATGGGAAAAATCATTCGTGACTTTATGCTCTTTAAAGCACTTTCAACTATCTTTGATTGGAATCACAAAATCTGAGTTTGGAGATTCAACTTGCATATCAACTAATATAATTTCCCAGCTGAAAAAAAATTGATCTTCTCAATAAAACCCTTACAAGCAGTTACCTAGGCTCTGAGTCTAGGCTGTAATTGAACACTTCCAGTGATGGTCAGCTCAAGTTGTTTCATGTGATCCACCTAACAATTCTTTTGAGGTACAGAGTGCAAGTATTATGATTATTAGACTGTAAGCCCTTTAAGGGCAGGGGTTGCCTAATATTCCAGTCAAACTGGACTAGTTTGTGTTTCCTAATCTCATTTTGCCATTTTCAGCCTCTATACTTTCTTTTCTACTTAGAACTCATTCCCTCCTAATTGTATCCGGTTGAAAACTTTCTCTTCCTTTACAGCCTCAAATGCCTTCTTTTCTGTGAAATTTCCCTTAATTCCAGCAGCTAAAAGTATTCTTACATTACTTATAATTCTTACAGCACTCCCATTTGACTTTGACACAATTTTCCTTGGATAGCATTTAGTTATTAATATGTCTTGAGGTAACAGTGTCATGATGGATAAGGCATCAGACTTGGAATCAGGAAGACTTCAGTTTGATTTTTACTTCAGACACTTAATAGCTGTGTAGCCCTGGACAAGTCACTTAATATCTCTCAGTCTAAATTTCCTCATTTGTAAAATGGAGAAAATAATAGCATCCAATTCTCACAGGAATGTTATGAGGCTAAAATTAGATCATATATTTAATGTGCTTCACAAACCTTAAAGTACCCTATAAATATTAGGTATTATTATTAGGTTTTATTGTTATTGTCATCATCATTGTTTTCTCCCTGCCATAGTACATCCCATTAGACCTCCCATCAGTGTGAAATCTGGAGGGCAGGGACTATGTTGGTTTTCATAGTTCTAGTCCCAGCACAATACTTTGCACATAGTAAGTATTTTAATAATTCTGGATGAATTGTTAAATGAATAAGGTTTTGCACGTCCAAATTAAAAATGACCTTAAAAATAATCCAATCCAACCCACTAATTTTAGAGGTTAAAGAACTGAGGACTAGAGTGGTGGGGGTGGGGAGAAGCACGGGAAGGAGAGGTGGGGGGAAGAGAAAGGGGAGACAGAGAGAGGAGAGAGAAAGAGGAGAGAGAGAGGAACAGAGAGACAAGATAAAGAAAGAGGAGAGAGAGAGAGGAAGGGGGGAGAGAGAGAATAAGAGAGAGGTGGGGAGAGTGAGAGAGTGAGAGAGAGACAGAGAGAGAGAGAGAAAGAGAGAGAGAGGGAGGCTAAGAGAGAGAAAGGAGAGAGAGGGGGGAGACAGAAAGGGAGGTGGGGGAGATTGATTTTTAAAGTTGCACAGTAAGTAAGCAGCACAGCCCCATTAGAATTTTGATCTCTTGACTCCCAGGTTTGTTCTAGCACACCTTATGGGTTACATGTGAAGTTCTCTCACCTCTCTCAGAATCATAGAATCACAGATAATGGAACTGGATTCAGCTTTATAAATAATCTAATCCTTAAAAAAATAAGGGAACTGACATCCATAGAGGAGAAGTGACATTTTCCAAGATTTACAGAGATACTGCAAGTACAGTGGTTGAACCCAGGTCTTTTAAATACGATATTTCAAAGGATCAGCAATTCATTCAAAATACGACCCCTAATTTCTCAGGAATCCTATCCTCATATCTGATTCTCCCTGGTGCAGATGTGCTAATATGTTTTCCTGTTAGATATCCCACTAGGGGAAGTGGTCTGTCAGCTAGTAGACAAAGCAAGCCCAAAGTCCAAACATTTCTCTCTGAGGGATTAGGGATATTTCTTCACTAAGTTCCCAGTTTTGACAGGTCCCAAAGAGAGCCCTGTCATAGCTAGAGTCTGCCTTCATCCATTCAATGCCCTTGGAGAAATTCCCTCCATGTCTGTGTTAAATATTTTTTTGTGTGTTTGGGCTGAATCAGCAGTTTACAGACTCCTGGCAAACTCAATCATATCTGAAAATGAGGTTTTAAAAGAACAAGTAACAGGAAACAGGAAACTGATTCAGTGGCAAAATTAATAGAATCTTAGATTCAGAGAATTATAGGATCATAGAGTTGGAAGGGACCATAAAGGTCATCGAATGCAGTACCTTTATTCAATAGATGAGGAAACCAAGGCTCAACAACATTCAGCATACTGGACAAAGTCACATGACAAACCATTGTCAGTGCTTGGACTATAAGCCTAGTTTCTAATCCACTGGCTTCCTTCCGGTGAAAATATACAGAGAGTAAAATATATAGGGTCTCTTCTTCCCCTAAAGTCCTACCTTAATGGCTCATTATAGCACAAATATAACCCTGGTATCTCAGAGGTTATGCCAGCAGGGAACAAGCTCTTATAGGGTCAACAAAGCAGGAAAGGCTCATCCTTACTGAAGGTTGAAATGCTCCTGACCAGAAGGCTTACTAGTTGATTAATTAATTTGGCCACAGCACCTTAGGAACATTTATTGGTATTTTTAAGATAGATTTTAAATGCCCTCCTTTGTCACTCTTTCCCTCCAGATAAATATCCAATTTAGCAAAGATTTTTTTCAAAAGGAAAAAAAGAAAAAATCAGCCCTACCAATTAATACATTAAAAAAATTTGAACATACATGCAGTCTTCTACACTCATAGACTCTACACCTCTACAAAGGAGTAGGGGAAGATGCCATAGACTCTTCTAAGATGTTTAGATGGTTTCAGTCTTTATTGGTGGGGGGAATGAGTATACTGGTGAAATCACATATCCTTGAATCAATCAATCAAGTATTAATTAGTATTAATTAAGCACCTACTAAGGGCTAGACACTCTGCTAGGCACTGAGGATATAAAAACAAAGAGTAAAGCAATTTATATTCTCAAAGAAATGACCTTCTATTCGAACAAACAATAAACAAATATAAGTATATACAGAACAAATAAAAAGAGAATAAATTCAAAGTAGTTAGGGAGGAAGGATGCTAGTATTTGAAGGAAGCACGAAAGTTTCATGTAGAAGATGGTACTTGAGCTGCATCTAAAAGGAAGAGATTGTATGAGATGGAGGTAAATAAAATGTGCATTCTAGGCATGAAGAAAACTTGGCAATGGAGTTCTGTGTGTTCTGGTTGGTATGGTAGTCAAAGTACAGGAAGGGGGATAATGCATAATGAGAGTGGAAAAATCTGTTGGGGCCAGAGTATAAACACCTTTTAGAGCTAAACAGAGGAGTTTATATTGGATCCTGAAAGCAACAGAGAGCACTAGACAATAGGAAGTAATTTTACATAGGACATCAGACCTCAAAAGGACCTTATCAAGCCTAATTTCACATCATAGAACTGAAGATGAACCCTTCATTGTGCTCTGCCTTGTTCAGACCATATGTGGAACAATCTATCTAGTTCTAGGTTCCACATTTTAAAAGAAAACCAAAGGATGACATGAAAGTTTCCTTCAAGTATTTGAATGACTGTTAGACTGTCACACAGAAGAGGGACTAGACATATACTGTTTGTCCCCAGAGAGCAGACCTACAAGCAATGGGTAAAAGTTGCAGCTAGGCAGATTTAATTTTCATGTAAGGAAAAACTTCCTTATAATTAGAGCTATCTCAAAATGGAATGGACTTCCTTGGAAAGTAATGGATGATCTCTCTCACTAGGCATTTTCAAAGGAAGGCTGGGTGATCACTTGTCAGAAAACTTGCAGAGGATACTCTTGGTCAGATATAGGTCAGTCTAGAAGGACTTCGAAGTCATTTTGGACACTGAGATGCTGTGATAGCTTTGGGGTTTGCTTGTTTTCATCATGGTTTTTGAAAATATTTTGACTTTACTTCTTCTTTTGTGTATCTTTTCTTTCATAAGATAAAACCTGAGAGCATAGGTAGGGATGATGGTTGTAATCAAACACAGGAAGGGCTCCGATTTTAAAAAGGAATTTGATTCATTTTGTGTTTCTCCAGAGGGGAAAACTAGGACCAGTCAGAAAAGTTACAAAGAGATAGACTTTGAGTCAATAAAAGAAGGTTTTCTTGTCGATTAAGAATTGCCCTCAAATGAAATGGGCTGCCTTGTGGGGTAATAAGCACTCTATCATTGGAAAGCACAGAATCACTGAATCTAGAAGTCGTAATAACCTCGGAGTTGACCTGGTCCTGATCAGATATCCTATATTCAAAGTCCCCTTAAGTGGTGGTCTACGTTTTGGTTAAAGACCAAATACCTCCCAAGGCAGTTCATTCTACTTTTACATAACTCTAATTATTAGGAAGATTTCCCTTTCATACAACTAAAAAGTGACTCTCCGTAACTTCTACAAATGTATTCTAGTTTTGCCTTCTGTAGCCAAGAAAACATGTCTAATATCCCTTCTATGAAATATAATCTTCTTGAGGGAAGGGGCTATCTCATTTTTATATTTCTATCAGTGCCTGAAACAATGTAAATGCTTCGTAAATGTCTGGGTTATTTTTATTATTATTTAATGATTCCACATAACAATTCTTTAAATATGTGAAGAGTGATCAGAGCCCTCCTTAATTTTCTTCATTCTAAATCTGCAGTTTTTTCAATCAATTAATGTTCATATACCTTGTGGATCTTGATCATCTATTTGGCTTCTTCAATGTTCTAGTAGAGATACTCAAACAGATACTGGATGACTGCCAGATAATCAACCAAAAAATTTTATTAAATGCCTACCCTGTGGTAGGCACTGTGCTGAGTACTTGGAATACGGAGATAATATTCAGGCATTCTCTGTCTTCTAGATGTTGAGTCATTTGGAGGCAAGGTAACACGTATATACAGAAATATGAGCAAAATAAGCATAGGTTCAATTTTTGATGGAAACGGGCACTAGAATGGTGGGGGACTACTTTCCCTGGGGCCAACTAAGTGACACAGTTGATAGAGTGCTGGGTCTGGAGTCAGGAAAACTCGTCTCCCTGAGTTTAAGTCTAGTCTCAGATACTTAATAGCTGTGTTACCTTGAGCAAATCAATTAACTCCTTTGTCTCAATTTCCTCATCTGTAAAATAAGCTGGAGAAGGATTGGCAAGTCACTCCTGTATCTCTGCCAAGAAAACCCCAAATGAGTCATGAAGAGTCAGACATGACTGAAAATGACTGAACAATAACTTTCCCTGGATGATGTAGGAGAGAATTGCCTTTCAGGTTGGTAGAGTTAAACTAAAAGACTTTAAAAGTCCCTTCTTTGGGAGGCAACATGATACTATGGAAAATGTTGTGGACTTAGAAAGAGGGGACTTGAGTTCAAATCTTGACTTTCACTTACCATCTTGGTAACCTTGGATAATTTACTTAACCTCTCTGGCACTCAGTTTTCTCATCTTTAAAATTAATGAAATGGGTTGACAACACAGCATGTAAGATTCCTTCCAGCTCTAATTCTGTGATCTTATAAAATGGTGTAAATGTCCATTGTTTTTAGGTATGACTCCTAATGCCTTGTCCCAGAAAATTAAAAGAATCCCATAACCATCTAACACAGCCAGTTCGTTTTGTAGATGAGGAAGCTGAGGCCAAGAGATATGAATGAATTGCCCAAGGTGGCCAAGATCAACTCGAGCCTAAATCTTCAAAATAAAAGTCTAATCTTCTTTCATCATATTATCATTCTGTATTTCTTCTAGTTGGTAGAAATAATTGTTCTCTGAAGTGTTTTAGATAAAAATCTACAAAAGCATGCTTCCCACTTAGTGTTTTTACTGATGAGAGGAGAGTAAAAATGGCAAAGCCTGGTAAAGTATTATTTTAAAAACAGCACAGTTTTACCTAGGATTTACTTCCAAGTTCTTTGATAAAAATGAATGAATGGAAAAACATTTATTATGGGTTTACTGTATACTGTACAGTGTGCTAAACACTGGTGATATAAACAGAAAAGAAAGACAATGCTTGCTTTTAAGATGCTCACATCCTGAGAGAGGATTCTGGGAAGATGGCAGAATAGGTTAGGAAATTCAACACTCTGGCCAGAGGTGAAGTAGAAAGACCTCCAGGTTAGCTCCACTGAAACAGCAAGCAGGGAGCCCCGGGGGTAACTGGATTGGGAGGTAGCCTTGACCTCAGACACAGGAATTTTCACCTCCCAGACAGTGTGGGGAGTCGGGCATCCGAGAAGCCCAAGATTGAGGGAGCCTTTGCTGACAAGGCCCTGCAGTACTGCTGAGTTGTGGAAGGAACTAGCACATGCATGATGAGTGCAGAAGCAGAAAGCCAGGGACTCTGCTAGCTGTGATCACCTGCAAGAGAGCTGAGTTCTTGATCTTGGTTCTTGGCCAGAAGGGATAACTGAAGATCATAGCCACTGAGGGGTTCTCAGAGCAATAGCATTTACAGCATAGTGGGGGGGGTGGAGATGGGGTGGGGGGTTCAGCTGTGGTTTGGAAGGGGAAAGGAGTACAGAGGTTGGGCCCAGGACAAAGCTCAAAAATAACAGTAAGAAGGACCTGAGGCCAGAGGCATCATCACCCACACTCCAGGATTAGAGGTGATAATAATAACAAGCTATTAATGAGCAGTCAAAAGAGAAAGAACCCAACGATAGATAGTTACTATGGGAATAGAGAAGACCAGGGTTTGTCTCCTACCCCAAAGACTAATGGCAAATGGTTACCTGCCCAAAAAGAATTCATAGAACTAAAAAAAGACTTCAAAAATCAAATAAGAGAGATTGAGGAAATTTATTTTTTTAAGTAAGAACAACCCAAGAAAAACAAGAATATTATGAAAAGAAATTCAACCAACTGGAAAAGAAGAACAAGAATCTTAAGGAAGAAAATGACTCCTTAAAAATTAGAATTGAGCAAGGGAAAGTGTATTAGCAAGTACCCTAGCACACCCAGGATGGTCTGCTAGCACAGGTGCTTTGATCTGCTTTTATAAAGGAAAGACAGTTCAAAAAGGGTTAACAATCCTGCTTTAATTAGACAATGCAGACTTTATTCCATCTAACCTGCTCACTAGGGTTGTTGAGCACCAACTCCTGCAGCATTCCCTTATCATCCTTCTTGCAGGGGCCAGGGAAAAGGGGGTGGGGGGGGCAACTACCCTTACATCTTGATGGGGCCAATTGAGACAAGGCACAACTTGTGCATTTCCCCTAAATCCCCTCAAGCCTCAATGGGGGCCAATTGAGGCAAACACAGGTTCCCCCCAAAGCCTTGATTGGGGCTGATCAAAGCACACACAGCATCCTAGCTTGTGCATTTCAACCCTAAAAGTTCCCCACTTACTGACCAGTGCCCACCTGCTTTATACTTACTCTCCACCTCTCCAGGGTCCTGGCCTTTTCAACCTAAACAGATAACACCAGGCCCTTACAATCTACACAAGTCATGGTGGAGATGTTTTGAACCATAGAACTCATATCCCACACCTGGGAACAAGAGATTGTTATGGCCATGTATTCTGGAAAACCAAACTCCTTACACTTACAGGAAGCCAGAAAAGTTATAAATGACCAAGAAATAATAAAAATATATAGAATGAACACAATAGAAGAGAATGTGAAACATCCTATAAGAAAAACAACTACCAAACAAGAGATAGAGAACATTATGATATGCAAAATGGATAAGTTTGATTACACTAAATTGAAAAGCGTTTGCACAAACAAAGCCAATGCAACCAAGATTAGAAGGGAAACAGAAACCTGGGAAAGAATTTTTACAACCAGTGTCTCTGATAAAGGCCTCATTTCTAAAATGTATAGAGAACTGAGTCAAATTTATAAGAATACAAGTCATTCCTCAATTGATAAATGGTCAAAGGATATGAATAGGAATGACTCTAGTCATACGAAAAAATGCTCTAAATCACTATTGATTAAAGCAATACAAATCAAAACAACTTCTGAGGTACCACATCATACCTATCAGATTGACTAACATGACAAAACAGGAAAATGATAAATGCTAGAGAAGATGTGGGAAAACTGGAACACCGATGCATTGTTGGTGGAGTTGTGAACTGATCCAACCATTCTGGAGAGTGATTTGGAACTATGCCAACTCTGAAGACAGAGAGAAGGCCACCTCTCCATAGCACATGTTCTTCAATTTGAGGAGATGTCGCTTGTGGAGAAGGACAAGTGTCTATGAGGCCACTGAAAGGATAGTGCTATTCATCATCCTCTTGAGCTCCATGTCCTGGACTGTCTCCATTAGGGTCTGAGAGTAAGTGGGTATCAAGGTAAGGGCAGTGTTTTGAACTGACCTGCACATTTTACTCCTGTCTATCCCTCTACATATCCTGCTACTTCAGCCACACTGCTTGTCCACTCCGATTATGGCAGTTTATGGTGGAAGTGGTGGGGATTGTAGGCCATTTCTCCATAATGGTAACTCTCTTTGATGACAACTTTACAGGTCATAAGATCAGAGTAATAGTTCCCATTGTTATCTTCCAAAAAATGTCATAGTATCACTCAGGATTTAATCTCAATTTTTCTGCATGCTAACGAATGAAAGAAAACTCATTTAAGTGTTTACCATATTCCAAGTGCTGTGCTTAATGCTGCTGATACCAAAAAATAAAAATAAAATAAAATAGTCCTTGCACTCAAAGAGCATATATTCTATGGGGAAGACAGCATGTAGATTCATAAATATATGTAAAATAAACACAGTGTCATTTTGAGGGAAGGAGTTTAGTTAATAGTTGCTGAGGGGTGGAACGGATAACCAAAAGCATCATGTACAAGTTACCATTCGAATAGAGTTGTGAAGGAAATGAGGGATTCTAAGAGGGTAGAGGTAAAGTAGGAGTTCATTCTAAGTATAGATGATTGGCAGCACAAAGTCCTGGAGATAAGAGATGAGGTGCTTGTGTGAGGAACCATAAGAAGTCTGTTGCATGTATCATCATCTGAATTTCACAAAAGAGGAACCTCAGAGAAAAGTAACACCCACCTTTAAACAACAAGTAATTGTTAGAGTCAGTATTTGCCACAGGTTAACCAGCCCTGCATCATTCAGGATAACTAGAAAAATCAAAGAATTACCTCTGGAAAAATACAAATAATTGATCTAATTGCAGCTCTAGTAGTTTTAACTGCTATACCTTCCCCTTTACCTTTCCATTCCATCATCATTCACCAAACTCCAAGAAGGATAAACCAGCAAAAGAAAAGTAGTGAACCATTAAAAAAATCTTCTGCTGGCATTTTTTTTGCCTTTTGTTTTTTCTTAACACGAAGAGATTCTTCTCAATTCTTTGCTATATCTGTTCTAAACTGATAAACACTGGTTAGCCCCACTATACCCCAGGGAAAACAAACAAACAAACAAAAACCATCACAATGGCTGTTGTGTGCTGACAGCAATCATTATTAAGCAACATGTAGATAAGATGTAAAGCAGGTGGTACAGTGGACAGAGTGCTGGGCCTGAAGTCAGGAAGGCTCATCTTCCTGAGTTCAAATGCAGCATCAGACACTTACTAGCTATGTGACCCTGGGCAAGTCACTTAACCCTGTTTGCCTCAGTTCCCCCATCTGTAAAATGAACTGGAGAAGAAAATTTCAAACCACTGCAGTATCTCTGCAAAGAAAGTACCAAATGGGGTCACAGAGAGTTGGACTCAACTGAAAAATGACCAAAAAACAATGGATAAGATGAGGTACCTATACACTTATAGGAGTCTAAAGTGTAATAGGCCGTGAGATATAGACCATACATTTAGTCCAATGGAAGGAAAGATGCACACAGAGTCAGGAAGACCTGAGTTCAAATCCAGACTTACACACTTGCTAGCTGTATGAACCTGGGCAAGTCACTCAACCTCTGTCTGCCTCAGTTTCCTCAACTGTCAAATGGGAATAATAACAACACCCACCTTCCAGAGTTGTCATGAAGATTAGGTAAGATGATATTTGTGAAGTATCTGGCATATTGTAGGTAATTAATAAATGCCTGTTTAACGGAACTGAATGTTGTAAACTAAAAATAAATAAATAAATTTAAAATAAATAAATATCTGTTTTCTTCCTTCTTTCTTAGAAGTCAACTACTACAATCTCTTTATTTCACAGAAGAGGAAATTGAGGACCACAGAGAAGTGATTGCCCCCAAACACACAGCAAATCAGCTCTCCCAACTCTCAATCCAGGATCGATTCAACTGCACTGCTCCCCACCCCCGTGTACAAGGGCAGCAGACCAATTTGTACCTGAGGGGAATGTTCTACATTCAATGTACATGCCCACTGTCCGTGTAACATGATTAATGTTCACCCCCAGGCTCATAATGCTCATTCCAACTGTCAAAGCTTAAGGACACAAATCAGGAAAAATATAGCAATGAATCATTCCTCCAAATAAAAAGGTCAACTGGTATTAAATTAGTTCATTTACAGAACTCGTTGAAATTAGCAGTGTGTTCTTAAATTGCTTCTTGATTGAGGACATTTGCTTCATTAATCCTAAACAACTTCAGAAAACCATTAAAGTCTAAGAGAATAATGGCCAAGGGAACAAGATGCACAACATACCGTGCCATAGAAGCTACATGGTGTTTTAGAAAATTGTGCACACTTTGATGGTCAGCTGAGGGGTAAGCTGGAGATTCTACCATTAGGGCTAAAGAAGGCTGTACATTTGCATTTTTTTCTTGGGCATAAAGAGGCAGGGAACATGGCCATTTATTTTTACTAATCTTTTTATTGGAAGATATTGACCAAAAGGTTTAGGAAGCTGAAAGCCATGTGGTTTCTCTTCAGCCAGGTCTGACTCTTCATGACACCATTTGGGGTTTTCTTGGCAAAGATACTGGAGTGATTGGCCATTTCCTTCTGCAGCTCATTTTACAGATGATAAAACTGAAGCAAACAGGGTTAAGTGACTTGCCCAGGGTCACACAATTAGTTAGTGTCTGAAGTTGTATTTGAACTCAGGTCTTCCTGAATCTAGAACTTCTGCTCTATCTACTGTACCACCTAGTTTACTGGTGCCTCTAGCTATTTAGAATTGATCTGAGAAACAGAAAGAAATGTCTCCCTTTCATGTTTCTGATGGACTGAACTGACTTGTCCTGGGACTTTACAGAGAAAAAATAACAATCTTTCAAATACAACACATCCTTTTAAAGCACCATTCAGTATAACTTCCTCCAAGAAGCTTTCATTTCTCCACAGAGTGGATTCCATGTTTTCCCTTTGGACTTCACATATACAGTAGCACTTCCTTTGAATCCATTTATTGCCATAGGAGGGAGATAGGTGATGATGATGACAGAAAAAATGAAAGAAAGAGAGAAAGAAAGAATGGAAGGAAGGAAGGAAGGAAGGAAGGAAGGAAGGAAGAAAGAAAGAAAGAAAGAAAGAAAGAAAGAAAGAAAGAAAGAAATAGAGAGAGAGAAGGAAAGACAGAGAGAGAGAAGGAAAGACAGAGGGAGAGAAGGAAAGAAAGAAAGGAGAGAGAGATAGAGGAAAGAAAGAAAGAAAGAGGGAAAGAAAGAAAGAAAGGAAGGAAGGAAGGAAGGAAGGAAGGAAGAAAGCAAGGAGAGAAGAGAGAGAGAAAGGAAGGAACAAAAGGAAGGAAAGAAGGAAGGAAGGAAGGAAGGAAGGAAGGAAGGAAGGAAGGAAGGAAGGAAGGAAGGAAGGAAGGAAGGAAGGAAACATTGCTAGGAATCTTCCTAAAATGGTTATCCTGTAGAAGTTTCAAACTCACCAAATTTAAAGATGAGGAAACTGAAACTTATATGGGAAATGAATTGCCTGAATCAATAGTGAATCTCCTCCCTAGTGTGGTGGAAAAGAAACACCATCCTTAGAAAAAGGACCTGAAGTTCAGTTGACATTTACTTATTGTGTGAGCCTGGGGAAACTGCTAACCACCCTGGCCTAATGTCCTCACCTCTAATGTGAGAGAGTCAGACTAGGAGGCCTCTGAGGTACCTTCCAGCTCCAAATGTGAAATCTTTATCTTCATATAGCACTTCATTTTGTACGGTGCTCAGGCACATTGATGATGCTGGGTATTATGTTAGCGGTATTTTGATGATAGTATATATGCCTACTGAATTAAAAACACTGTGAGTCCTGGGGCCATTTCTAATCCAAATGACGCAGGTCTCTTCAACTTTCGCCAACACCCTCTTTTCTCCCCATCCCCACAGTAAACAATTAATGATTGTTCATTCTGTTACATTGGACTGGATTGAATTGGACTGCTTTATGTTGAAAAGTGTCTGGAGCCCTTCCCAAAAGATATCTAGATATCTAGGCCCATGTGAATGGAATAACCAAGCCAGCCTTCTAAAACAAGATCAGAGAAAGTTAAAGGTGGGAGGAATATTTAAAATAATCTAGTTCAATCCCCTCATTTTACATAAATAATGATAAATAAGAATATATATAATTTTAAGTTCTATAAAATATAGTATAAGTATTGCCTCATTTGATCCTCACAACCTTGGGAAGTAGATGCTACTATTATGTCCATTTTACAGTTGAGGAAACTGAGGCAATCTGAAGTTAAATGACTTGCCCAGGGTCACAGAGATAAGAATCCAAGGTTAAATTTAAACTCATGTCTTCCTGACTCCATGTCCAATACTCCACCCATTCTTCCATGTCCATGTGCCTGCCTGCAGGCAAGGAAATGATAACCTTGGAAGAAAGAAGTCACACAGCTAATGGCAAAGCCTCCTTCAGAAACCAGGTCTAGACTCAAATAAATGGCTGTATTTACATAAACTCCCTTGTTTCTTTACTTTTTTTTCTCTAAAATCAATGAGATTATCTGAGTTTCTGGGTAAAGACTTACTAACAATATTGTCTTGGAAAAAAGGCTCTAAGTGAAGAGGCCAGGGGTGTGTATGTGGGGGGTGGGAGGAGGTAGAGAGAGACAGACAGACAGAGACAGAGAGACAGAGAAGACAGAGACAGACAGAGAGACAATGACAGAGAGACAGACAGAAAAAGATACCTAGTTAACAAGAATTTATTTAACTCTTACTATGTGTCAGGCACTATGTTAAGTGCTAGTGATACAGCAAAAGGCAAAAACAATCCCTGTCTTGAATGAGCTCACATTCTATTGAGGGACAATCACAGACCAATAAGAGATTAAGCTTTCTAGAGTGATTTTTTTTTGGAGAGGGGAAGGCAAGGCAACTGGGGTTAAGTGACTTGCCCAAGGTCACACAGCTAGTAAGTGTGTCAAGTGTCTGAGGCCGAATTGAACTCAGGTCCTCTTGACTCCAGGGTCAATGTTCTACTCACTATGCACCTAGCTGCCCCTAGAGTGATTTTTAAAAATGGCATTTACAATTAGGGCTTCTTTTGAAGCTTCAAATTTGAGTTTTAAGAGTGCGTGATCCAGGAGAAAAGTCTAGAATGAAGGAGATGTCATCTTTAGAGCAGGACAGATCATCTCTGAGATACTGTGTTCAGTTGTGCATGGCACATGCATGCATTTTAGAAAGGACATTAAAAAAAATCTGGAGATTGTTGAGAGGAAGGTGACCAGCTTGGGGAGGGATCTCAAGACTAAGTCAAAAGAGAATTTGTTGAAGAAATTGGGCATCTTTCGCTTGGAAAAGAAAATATTTATGAGGAATATGATAGCTATCTTCAGATATTTGAAGAGTTGTCATGTGGTCAAGTGATTAGACTTGTTCTATTTGGTCCTCTAGAACGGAAATTAGAGGGAGACAGATTTTGGCTCAATATGAGAAAATAATTTCCTAAATTTGAGGTTTCCAAAAGTGAAATGCTTAATCCAAGGAGTTAGTGGATTCTCCTTCACTCATCAGCTTCAATTAGAGCAAGTATTCTTAACCTGTGGTCCATTACCTTTTCTTTTTTAACAACACCAACAATAACAAATTTATAAATATTTCAATATGTTGGTTTCCTTTGCATTTCATTTCATTTCAAGCATTTAAAAACATTAAAAGGGTTTTATCAAATTGCCAATGGAGCCAATGATACAAAAAGTCTAAGGGCCCTGAATTATAAGCTGAATGATCCCTTGTTATAGATAATATAAAGGTGATTCCTCCTTTACATAGGAGTTAGACTAGATGGATTCTGAGATCCCTCCCAGCACTGAGAGTATGAATCTCTGACAAGGCATCTGTTGCAGCTCCAACTTTCTGCTGTGGTTCGCCATTTCCTTCTACAGTTCATTTTATAAATGAGGAAAATGAAGCAAACTGGGTTAAATGACTTCTCCAGGGTGACACAGCTAGTAAGTATCTGAGGTCCAGTTTGAACTCAGGAAAATAAATATTTCTGATTCCAAGCCTAGTGCTCTATCCACAGCACCACCTAGCTGTCTGCAGACCATGAAGACAATTCTAAAAATGCTTTCCAGACTGCTTTAATTAATAGAAACATCAATTGGAACAACTGGAAATATTGGCACAATCATTAGAAGAACTGCAAATGGCTCATCTTTGAAGGGTGCCATCTTTGAAGTACAACTTTCATTTGAAGCCATCTCCATAAAAATAACAACAGCAGCATTTCTATAGAGCTTACTGTGTGCTAGGCACTGTGCTAAGTACTTGTATCAGTAAGGTAATTGTCACAATATCAATGGTGACCATGAATATGCCTGTATAGTTCTATATCACAGAATGGAAGAGACTCTCCATATAGAAGGCAGAAGAAGTAAAACATTTATTCAGACACTAGAGGATCAGATACCATTACCAATAACTCCAATTCAACATAGCAGCAATTATATCCCAAAACCAGCAAATCCATTTCATTATAACAGCATGGAACTTAAAACACAATATCACAGCAGGGAGTCAAGCCATCCCATAACCTTCCCCTCTGCTGGGGCCTTCTCGTAAACACTCATTCTCTTCCAGCAGCTTCATAGCTACCCTCAGAGTATATAGACCCTTTTTAGAGCCCTATGGCTTCACAACCCTCATAATCTAATTAGCAAAAGGGTGTGGGCCTTCCTACAAACAAGCCTCTCCTAATCAAGCTCCCCTTAACTAGCTCCATCTGAAACCTACTAACGGGATTAATGGGTGGAGAAGATCTTTCATCACATTAACACCACAGTGCTTTACAACTATTATCTCATTTTATCTTTATAACAACCCTGGGAGGTAGATGCTAGTAAAATCTATGTTTTATAAACAGAAAAAAAACTGAGGCAAACTGGTTTAAGTGACTTGCCCAAGGTCACAGAGCTTGTGTCTGAGACCAGATTTAAACTCAGCTCTTCCTGAGTCCAGCTCCAGCATTCTATACATTGGGCCACTTAGTTGCCATATTCAGCATATAACAAGTAATTATTGAATTTAATTTTGAGTTTTCTATTTGGCAAAAATCAAATCAATTTCAATATGTAACAGTATATAGCTCTTTATCATAATGGGAACAAACTAATCAACTTTATCTCCTTCATAGCTGAGATCTAGGCTCCAGAAGGAATCCAAGTAAGTTCTGAACTCTCTATTCCTCTTAAAAATCTCCCTACCATTATTGCTACACTACTTTCTCCTCCTCTATAAATAGGTTACAACAACAACAACAAAAAATGTATTTCTTTTGCTGGATTCCTCCTGTTCTTGCCTTACTTTAATGAGAATTTCACTCTTGAGTCAAGGGAGTTAAACCCACAAGGTAAGTGATCTTTATAAGGAAGTGCACAATTAAAGGATTTTGATGAAATGGGTCTTCTCTTGCTAAATCTAATGTTTTGTGGACAATTAGTCCTACAATTGAGCTTACAATTGAATAGGACACACAAGCTTGTCTGCATTATCTTTGGGACAAAGATAATCTTTCTTATTAACCCCACACTTTTTCCATGAAACAAAAGCCCAAAGCCCATCTTTTAATATCAATATTCTTCTGCTGATGTTCCTTGACTGAGTCACAGAACACTTCAGTATCCAAGGAGTTGAGGTGGAAGATCACACAAACGATAACAGAGAGATTTATAATGGTTGTGAGTAGGTCTTAGCATATCACAAACAAGGAGGTATGAAGAAGCAGGGTGAAGGATGTCATCAAATAAACATCCCATCAGAGAGAGAGTGAGAGAATAGACTGGTCAAAACCTAAGCAATAAGTACTCTTAAGGCTATAATAATATGAATAATAATAGTATTTATATAGTCTGTCAAGGTTTGGAAAGTTTGTTATAGATATCTCACTTATCTTCACCACAACCCTGGGAGGTACAATATTATCTCCATTTTACAGAAAAAGAATCAGAGGCAGACAGAGGTCAAGAGATAGTGTAATAATCTCAGAAAAACAAAAATGTTCCTAACACATTGAGAGGGTCCCTGTGGAAAACCCATGAGGGCCATGAAGAGGCATAACGTAGGAGGGGCAGGCTTGGATAGGTTGTGAACTGCCTCATTGGAAGGAATGCCCATATCAATGAGATCACAAATCAATTGTATATTGAAGTATACTATCACAGTTTTATAATGATTCTTCTTTCTTCCCCTGAGAGTGATGGATGATGATTTCATTATAGCACCACTATATTTGAGGCATTCTTTTAAAAAAAACAGTCAGATATCAGGTTAATCACTTAAGGTATTCCTTAGGCATCCCACGCTATAAATCTGCAAGTCAAGACTTACAGATACATAAAAGATTTCCCAGAAGATTTCCCTTACTACGTGTTTTGGAAGTAAAGACTAGGTAGCATAACCCAAAGTGTGCTCCCTCGAGCTCCAAGATTCAGTTTTTGAGTATGACAAGTCCTAGATCTTTCTGACAAGAAAAAAGATGAGGTACAATCCTGAAATGGTTATTTTTTAAACATTGCCCATTATATGGACATGTAGAATTACTGAATACAAGCATGCTAAAGACCTTACCCCATCCCAGCCTCCCTCCTCTGCAACAAGACTTACAGGTATAAAAATTGCTTCACTAAGTTATATTGCCCACTGCCCATACTGCTACTGTTCAGGTTTCTATCTTTTGCAATGACAACAAGGTACATGTTTTGAAAGCAGATGATTATATTTCTACCTTTCAATATCAAAGCTTATGGAAATTCCCCCCTCCAAAAAATTCAATATAAACCTTTTCTTAATCCACTTTTGGTAGGGGAGGGGGAATTAACAACCCATATGTAACTCCTATATAGACATATATAGCCAGACAGATAAATGTGTGGGGTGTGTGTGTGTGTGTGTGTGTGTGTGTGTGAGTGTGACAGAGAGAGAGAGAGAGAGAGAGAGAGATGGGTAAAATGAAAAGATAGTATAGTACAGTCACTGGCAGAAATGGGGAACCTGCAGTGTTGAGGCCTTATGTGGCCTTGGGTGCAGCCTTTTGACTGAGTCTAAGTTTAAAGAACAAATTATTTTATTAAGGGGATTTGTTCTGTAAAGTTTGGATTCAGTCAAAGGGCCACCCTTGAGAACCTAGAGGGCCACGTGTGGCCTTCAGGCCACAGGTTCCCCACCCCTGTCAAGAAAGAACATTGGATTTGCTGAGAATCTATGGTTACATCCAGGCTCTACTACCCGTTGCTACCACTAATAATAATCATGGGTTTAGTCTAGAGTTCTAGAATTGGAAAGGACCTCAGAGATTATCTAGTCCAACCCCCTCATTTTAAATATGAAGCAACTGAGGTCTAGTGAGGTTGTGACTTGCTCAATGTCACATATTTGGGCAAGTAGGAGAGAAGGGAATCTGAACTCAGGTACCAGGATTCCAAGTTTGGCACAATAATATTGCATGACACTCATAGAGGACTTTAAATCTCATTTGATTCTCCTTATAGCCCTTTTGAAGTAGATATTACAGGTTGAGATCCCACTTTTACAGATGAAGAAATGGAGGTTTAGAAAGCTGCAGCAGTATCCCAAGGGTCACGACGTTAACAAGCATTGGATGGAATAATAACCTAGGTTTTCTGAAGTCCAAGTCCAACATTAGATCTACTAGAGTATTTCCGTCTTTGTTTAATGTTTGTTTGACTTTAGACAATGTATAGGCGATGGAAGGGCTAAGGCTAGACAATAATTCCTATGAAAAAGACCAAAGAGTTTTAGTGGTTTGTAAGGTCAGTATGTGTCAGTAGAAGGTCAACAAAGTTAATGCTATAACAGTGGTAAGAAAAGCTACTTAATCAGGCCATATCTGTAGTGTTTTACTGATTTCTGGGTACCACACATTAGAAAAGACATAAATAAAGTAGACTATGTTCAGAAGAGAATGAGCAAAGGGTAAGAGGATTGAAGGACATGATCACAGGGATCAGTTGAAAGAATTATAAATGATTAGCCTAAAAGAGAAAAGAAAATAAGGAAGACCAATGAGAAATCCATTCAAAAGTCCACGTGAGCAGAGATGAGAGCCAACACTTGGAAGGTAAAGAAAGAGATCTCTTCCATTAAATTTATCATCCTGAACAATCACACACTGATAATGCATCTATCACACTATGTCTATTAGGAGACCTGTGATGTTTCCAGAACCAGAAACAGTAAATGCACAGGAACATCCAGACATGGAGAAATGTTCAGTCATTACATCGTCTCTCCTTCACTGGCTTTGCTTAGTAGCTGAATAATACTGATCCTCACAGGATCATGAGAAGAATGTTCTTGTTTCATGCAACATACACATGCACATGAGTGCATGTATGTTCACACAGACACAGAGTGTGGTATGATAAAAAGCATGCTGGACTTGGTGTCAGTAGAGACCTGGTTTGAATACTATCCAAGAAACATATGTGACCCTGGGTAAGTCAATTAATCTCCCAAACCCTGTTCCATCAACATCAAAATGGAAATAATAAAATCTCTAATTCCTCTCAATGTTGTTATAATGTCGATGTGTAACATGTATAGTACTTTGTCAACCTTAAAGTGCTAAATAAATGGTATTATTGTTGTTGCTACACACACACACACACACACACACACACACACACACACACATACACACA
The DNA here is from genome assembly GCF_011100635.1 of Trichosurus vulpecula. Lineage (NCBI taxonomy): Eukaryota > Metazoa > Chordata > Mammalia > Diprotodontia > Phalangeridae > Trichosurus > Trichosurus vulpecula. The sequence goes on from NC_050575.1 coordinate 309,065,588, forward strand.
CAGAGCCAAGATCTTGGATCACTAAATATACATCCCTTTATGTGATAATGTGCTGAGCTACATAGGTTTGAGAGGGAGAGTTAGGAAACACATTCAAAAAGCATCTTGGATAATGGGATATCCCACTGCCAACCCCACTCATGACTGGCAGTGCTGTGCCAGTTTTTTTTTTAAATGGCCTTTAGGCTTTGATCATCTCTCCCCAGGTTTTTTTTTTCCCTTCCTTCTCCACAGGTAGGGATCTTCTTATGTCAAAAGCTATCATTTCTACCCTGGAGCTGATAGACTTTTTAACCACATGTTCTCAGGTTGAGTTATTAATTTAGCCCCTAAATTTCAATTTCAAACAGCCCGAGGTCAGCCTCCCTGGTTGCCAGAGCTCTCATCATCCCCCAACCCCCTGTACCTCTGAATCACCTTCACTAGTCTCATTAGCAGTTTTGCATACATATTAACTTCACCTATCCAGGATAAAATGAGTGTGGGTAAAAATGGAGTCAGGCAATGCTTGAGATAGGACTGAAAGGCTCACCTAATACTGCCAGGCCCAACAAGATGACAAACTGGCCAGCACAATGTGTGCACTCCAAGATAATTAGCGGAGATGTTCTTTATGGCTGCATAATTGTCAGCAGATCATATAAAAATAGGAAGAAAAAACCTCCATATGACACCATATTTCAGGGTTATTTTTTTAATGAGCTGGTATGTGTGAAAAATTAATCTTGACACATTAAAATGAAATGGCTGCTAAAAGGGAAACCCATTGCTGACTTTTAAAAATTGTTGATTTGTTTTATTTGTATTGATTAGTTTTTAATTTGTATTCAGCCTAATGGAGGGGAAAGAGAAAAGTAGACTGAGGATGCCAACAGGCTCCATAACTGCAAATGTGAAAAGTTAAGTCCCATTGTGTGAGTTACATCTCATGCTACAGTTTCAACACAACAGGGCTTTATGCACCCACTGATTAAAAATCCCCAAATCCCTTCTTTGCAGAGAACAATAATCCTACTGTGGTTTTATAATTTCCATGCTTTACTTTCTTTGCAAATGTGTAAAAATACATGAAAAAGATATGCAGGAAATATGTCTGATTCCTGTATTTTGTATTTGTTCTATGCATTCCAGTTCAATCCAACAAAGATATATTAGGTCCTCTGGGCATTGGGAATCCAAAGGCAAAACAAAAAAGCACAGTTTTCCCTCAAAGAGCTTACATTTTACTAGGAGATACAACACGCAAACAGCTAAGAACACATCTGATCATTTGAGGGGAAGTGATCAATTGGTAATAAGAGTAATAAAATTTGAGATTTGGATTGGCCATCTCATGCAGCTCATGCCCCAAAGCATTTCCCAACTAACAATAAGTATCCAGCCTCTCCATGAAGACCTATAATGGGAGGGGAAACTGTCAGCTCCCAAAGAAGCACATTCCATTTCTGGAGAACTGTCATTGTTAGGCAGCTAGGTGGTACATAGAGTGCTTGGAGTCAAGAAGATCCCACCTTCTTGAGTTCAAATCTAGCCTCAGACACTTCCTAGCTGTGTGACCCTGTTTGCCTAAGTTTCCTCGTCTGTAAAATGAGCTGGAGAAGGAAATGGCAAACCACTCCAGTATCTCTGCCAAGAAAACCCCAAGTATAATCACAAAGAATTGGACATGGCTCAACAACAACAACAAGCTTTTAGGCAGGGGTCTTTTGGGTGGGGTGGGGGGACGGTTAGGCAATGCTTCCTATTAGGGATGGAAAGTCCTAGGATAATTGAGACATTATATTCACATCCTCTGTCAATCAATGAACATCTATGAATCACCTTTGTACCAGGCACTGGGCTAAACATTGAAGACCCAAAGAAAGTCTCTGTTCTCAAGAAGTTGGCATTTTAATGGATGAGACATGACACACATAAATAGGCAAACACAGAATACATAAAAAACAAGAACAAGTTAGTTTGGAATAGGAGGACACTAGCAACTCGGTGGGAGCAGAAAAGGCTTTATGTAGAGCATCTCTCTAGCCAAGACTTGAAGAAAACCAGGCAGTAGAAGAGGTTTAGAAGAAGAAGAGTAAGCATAGTCTACACATGGGGTTCAGGCAGTTCAAAAGCACATAAAGGAGAGACAGAATACCACGTGTGAGAAATAGCAAGTATAAAGTATGTGGAGTGGAGTAAGAAGACTGAGAAATGGTGGGTAAAAGAAAGGGGCAGGGTCGTTAAAACCCAGAGAAAAGAGAGTCTGCAGGAAAATGGGGTCATCAGCAGTAGAAATGGTACTCAAGAACCTGAAAGTCTGGGGTATTCTCTAGAAGTTTGGTTGAGTCCAGTCTCCCCGATGGATTATGCCTATCACACTTTTCATAAAGCCCTAGACTTGGAAAACGATCTTCACAGATTTCTGTGGGAAAGTACATAACCAAACCCAAAACAATTCCAAAGTTTTATTCCCCTTATAACCAAGAAGTTCTTCCTTGTATCCAATGAAACTATCTCCTCTTTTAATCTAATTCTTTTTTCCTCTTGATTGGTGGGCTTAGAAACATTGTCAGGATTTTTTTTTTCATTCAAAACCTTTGTATTCTTAGGGGTTATATTCATTGTCAGGATTTTTTTCATTCAAAACCTTTGTATTCTTAGTAGTTATATTTATTGTCAGGATTTTATTTTTCATTCAAAACATTTGTATTCTTAGAGGTTATATTTACAACAAAAAAAAGGCCAGAGCTGGAAGGGACCATAGACATAATCTTATGAAGAAATCGAGTTCAGTCACCTGGCTCCCAATTCAGAGTTCTTTGCACTGTACTATGCTGCTTGCTGCTTCCTTATCTCTTAGTTTTCCCTTCTCCTATATAAATGAAAACAATTTCCTTTTAGTTTCCTAATATGTCTTTCTGACCCCCTCCCACTCTACTTCTTCAATATATCATTGGTATTTTGTTTTTCTATATGCTTTTCTGCTTCTCCCTAGTCCTTTTGAATTATAGTGACTAGTACTCTAATAAGGGTTTAACAGCCACGAGGCATAAAGCAATTATAATATCCAACTCATTTCTCTTGTTACTTACCTCTAGTTCAACTGGTTTGTAAGTTTCTTAACTACAAAGGCCTTGTATTCTCTCTATTCTGTTTCTCCATACCATGTGTCAAGAACATAATAGTGCAACCTGGGACTCTAGCTTCTTATTTACATAAGAATCTCATCATTGGTAGAGGAAATGCATCATGCCTCATGAGGGGTAGAAATGGTGAAAGCTTGGGAAGGATCAGATTCTTTCTCTGGCTCCTAGCTTGCAGAAAAGAGACATGTGGTTTCAGGCTCTCTTTAAGGAGGGGACCCTAAAGGAAGAGAAAGACTACAGTAAAAAATGGGCATGTAGAGAAATCAACACCTTGAGCAAGTATCTTTTTTTTTCCCAACTTGCCACATTGTTTGTAGAATTTCCCCTTGGGGGAGATTGGGAACTATTTGTCATAGCTGAGCTGAGATATTCCATATATTGTATATTCTAATCTGCATAACTTCTCTGATTCATTCTTGTTATAGACTTTGGATAAATGGATTTATTTGCTTTTCACTGTGATGGTCTTTATGTAACTAGAATTTGGTAGGGAGCAAGTCATGCCTTTGTATAGAACTTGGGACAGTTCTCTATTAAGGAATTGTAACCAGGAGAAGTGGCATAAATGTAAAAGTTCTTTACCCTAGAGTAGCAATAATTAGGAGCCAGATAGATGAAATTCTAGTCCAACATCCCTCTCCAACAGTTGTGGAACAGCCAGCCTCATGGCTCCACTTTCCTGCTCCCCTCTGGCAAGAATCAGTCTTCCTTGAAGAGGCTAGGCAAGATTGAGATGTATCTGTTCAAACCACCCTCCAAGAGCAGATGCTCATATGCTACATATAACTTACACAGACACCACACACATATACCTTAAAACAGAATTATCTAATCAAAGAAAAGGAAATAGGCCATGAGAGGCATCAGAGTACAGTGGGAAAAGTGAATTTGAATCAGAGCACCTACGTACAAACCCAAGCTGTAAAACATTCTCTGGATGAACTTGGTCAAATCAGTTCCCCTCTTCGTCATCATCGTCATCTGCAACAGCAGTAGTATCAAAAATAATGTGTCCATTGTTTATTCGGCACCTGACATTGTTCTAAATGTGGGGGAATATCAAGAAAGACAAAAACATGGTCCCTGCCCTTGAAGAGTTCACAGTATAATGGGAAAGGCAACATGTAAGTAACCATGGACAAACAAGATATATGTAGTATAAATAGGAGGTGATTTCAAAGGGTGGGCACTAGCAGAGGAAAGGTTATGATCTCTTGCAGAAAGTGGCATTTGAGTGGATATTTGAGTCTTGAAGGAAGCCTGAGAAACTAAGAGATTCAGTTGCTTTGTCTATAAAATGTTGGTACTGGATTCAGTGATCTCTGATTCTTAATCCTGTGATAATATGATTTACTACTTCAAGGTTAGGAAAATGGAAAGAAATGAAGAGTGTGTTTTTTGTGGAAAGCGCTGGGAATTAGGAGAACCGGGTTCACCCTTGGTTTTGTCAGCCATTCTTTATGGGATTTTGAACAAATCATTCACCATCCTCTCATCTTGAAGTTCCTAATCTGCCAAGTGAAAAGAATGGATTTAGGAAGGCAACATGTGGGAGAGGCTTTGTTAGATTTCTGATGCATGGCTCCAGAAGGCAGAATGAAGCCCAACGGGGATAAAATGAGAAGAAGCAGATTGAGGCTTGATGTGGGGGAAACTTCCTAATAATTAAAGCTGACCTGAAGTGAAATGGGCTGCCTCGAGGAGGACTGGTCTCCTTCTTGCTAGGTTTTCAAGCAAAGGCAATAACAGCACCTAGCAAATACACACACACACACACACACACACACACACATATATACATATATAGTGCAAAGTTTCAGAAATATAATCTCATTTTATCTTCACCACAATAAGAAGTAGCTTCTATTATAATTACCATTTTACAAGTAAGCAAACTAAGTCAGACAGAGGTGAAGTGACTTCTATAAGGTCACACAGATAGTAAGGATCTGAGTCCAGCCAGATTTAAATTCAGGTATTCTTCAGCAATCTCTCCACTGTGCCACTTAGATGCCTATAAGTGCAACACCTATAGTCAGGTGTACTATAAAGGAGTTTTGTTTTGTTTTGTTTTTTATGTAGGAGTTGCATTATGTGGCCACAGAGGTACTTTCAACTCTCAAGATCTAAGATTCCATGCTTTCTAAAAGTTTGCCTAATTTTAAGGTTCTACAAGTATGTGAAGATAGAGATTGGGGGAGGAAGGGAGTTAGTAATTTGTAAACTCTAAAATATAAAGGTATATGCCATGCCATCTCCAAATCTCAAACAAACGGCTAAAAAGCAATCCAACAATACACAAGCTAAGGTTCTAAAGGCAATGTTCACCTGCCACGCTCCAGCTCCGGCTCCAAGAAGCTATTTCCACAGGCACTACATGTACAGAGTGTATCAGAATTGCTTTTATACAGTGTAGCTCCTATATTAAGATATAAGCCTGAGATGTTTGGGGTTTTTGGTTCTAGCAAACCTTGTTTATCTGCCTTTCCACAGTCTCCCCAGCCTCGTTCTCTAGCATCAGCTTTTAGGACAGGGAGTTTCTTGGAGCATCTTATGATGAAATGTTTTTATCTTTTAAAACCTACAGGGTACAATGCATCATGGATATGAAAGAAATTTTAAGAGTTGTGTATTTGTGCTAGTTTTCCATCAGGGTCCTCTAGGGAAAACTGGAAAGAAAACTGGCACTTGTACCTGACAGGATAGTTGAAAGATCCAAGTACAACTTTACAGATTTGACTGAACTGCTTCGGGGTTTAAAGGAAAATCATCTGAAAGTGGCTGTTGGGAGAGCCCATCATTAGTGGATACAATTTGGGGGATTGAAAGTAGAACCCCTTTCCATAGTTGTTTGATTTGCCACACTGAAATACTGCTTCCCCTCTGGAAAGGGATTGTTGTCCCACAGAGTTTAGAGCACATTCAGAGGAGGACGGCCATGATGGGAAAGGGATTAGAGATTATGTTATAAAAAGAACCGCTGGATAAAGCAATCTGGTAGTCAGAATAAAGACCAGGTATTTGTTGTAGGCAGCCCATGCCTTGAGAAGCAAGGAATGATATTCAGAAGCAAACTTCTAGAGGCTTGCCAACAAAAGATAAGAGGAATCATTCAGTAGTGATGCTCCCTTTGTCTGTGAATTTAGTAGGACCAATGCTATATAGAAGCTGGGCTATATTTAGTCCTATTCCTGAAGAGATGGAGGTGGTATGCAACTCCTGGCTTCCTTCAAGCCTCATCTAAAATCCTCCCTTCTGCAAGAAGCCTTTCCTTTCGCCATTAATGCTAGTTCCTTTGATCTGAAATGATCTCCAATTCATCATGCCTTTTTTGTACACAGCTGTTCACATGGCATCTCCCCCATTAGACTATGAGCTCCATAAAAACAGGGACTGTTTTGTTTGTTTCTTTGGGGCCTTTCTTCTGACATATAGTAGGCACTTACTACAAGCTTATTGACTTAAAGTATGGGGGAGTGTGCATTTAAGGTACTGGGAGAGATGTTTGTAATGTTTCTTCTCGATAAATCTTTGAATTTAAAATTCCCTTGGGGGCAAAAACCCAAAAGGAAAAACAGACAAGAGGAAAAGACTTGGAATAGACATGATTTTTGTCTTCCGGCATTATAAACGTCTCCCAAGGAAGAGATGTTTCACTTGGTCTTTTTGTCCCTCAGAGGCAGAACAAGAAGAAATTGGTGGAGATCATAGAGAGACGGATGTTTATCTATGTGAAGTAAGGAAGAATATTGCTCAGCAAGAAGAGCTTCCCAAAGGAATGGCTTAGTGAGCTCACCTTCGCTAGAGGTTGTTTGATTGCATTGAATGATGGCTTGTGAAGACTATGATTGAGGGCATTCCCATTCAAATATGGGAGGACTCTGAGGTCCTCTCCACCTTTGAAACACTCTTCCAGAATCTTTCCTCTAAAAACTCTTATCCTCTGCTATAGGCAAGGAAAAGAAAAGGTGAAAATGCGGACTACTCTGGTCCTAGACTACTTTGCCACTGAAATCCTCTTCCTGTGGATGGGTGTATGAAAGCTTAAAATTTTACCTAGTTACTTTGGTTAGATTATAAGCTCTTTGAAGACAGGGACTGTCTTTTGCTTCTTTTTGTATCCCTAGTACTAAGTATCGGCACATAGTAGGTGCTTTAAAAATATTTATTGATTGATTACGTGATCAATTGCTCCTTAAGTCACTCGACAAACTTGTTCTCCCTCACCGACTACAGAGACATTTTATGTCCACAGATCCTCCTCCCCATGGACAGGGCATAGACTTATTCATGCCATCTATGTTATTGAGTGGTTTAGAGGAGATAGAAAAATAAACAAACTCTGGCTGTGACTTTGCTTGCCCAGGTCTCCATATGCTACTTCCCTGCTACTCAGTTTCTGATTGATGAGGGAAGGTAGCTGGAGGAGGAGAGGAAAGCAGGAGGGCAGTTTTCAGGTGTTTCAAATTAGGGACAATTCAGCAGATTAGCCTAACGAAGTCAAAAAGTTAATTTGTAACTGCCAGCTGTTGAAAGGAAAGTTGTACAGCACAGGCAGGCTTTTTGTTGCCCAGTGGGGGAAACACTGAGTCAGAGCAGAATAGAACGTGCTGAGGCCATTCAATAAACACAATCTCCAATGCCAGGAGAGAACAGTCATACAGGGGCCAGGAGGCCTCATGGAAGAAGAGATAATGGCAGTAATAACCCTCAGGAGCCAGGTCTCCAGCAGTGGCAGCTCAGGGGATGGAAAGGGCCATTTTTTTGCTCTGGCATGGGATCTAATTCCCAGATTACAGGCTTGCAAACCTCTCTTACCCTATAGATAAAGTGGTTACTGTTAGTTTTCAACTCCCTGTTTTGCTGTTGATTTAGAGCAGTGGTGGGGACATTGTTGCCTCAAGGGCACATGTGGCCACACTTGAGGACCTAGAGGGCCACATGTGACCTCGAGGCTGCAGGTTCCCCATTTCCGGTTTAGAAAGTCCTGACCACGAGACACTTTCCCTTCTCCACTACAATTTTTATGGGGATAAGGATGAGATATGTGATTGCATCTATGTAGGTGAGGAAACTCTCTCTACCAATGCAGGTCAGCACAATCTTTGCCACTCAAACTTCAGAGAGATGCTGAGAGCACTAACCAGTTAAGTGACTCACCTGGGGCTCCACAGTTAGTGTATATCAGAGGCAAGACTTTAACACATTCCTGGCTCTGAAGGCAGCTCTCCATCAATTACTCCCTCTATACCCCACTCTTTATAAATTAATTAGCAACTTTGTCAGTTAAGGTTTTCTCTGCTCTAAATGAACCTTTAAGGGCAGTGGTTGTTCTAAAGCAAGTAAGAGAGAAATTTCAGTCTCCTTATAGAATAGAAAACCAAGAAACTCCCATGGACAGTATGGTCTATGGGGTCATGAAAAGTCCAACATGGCTGAACAACTGAACGACAATAGACTAAGGACACTTCATGAAAGGACCTGCAAGTCCCTAAACCTGATGATCCTGTATGGCAGTTTCTGGGCAGATGCCACCTGCAGGTAACATAAATCCAGTCCCTGAAATAATTAGCAACAGAGAATTATAAATGTTTAGAGAAGAGGTGTCCCACTTGTGGGCCTCATGTGGCCAGATAATATATTTTCTAAGTCCATGTGAAACCCAGGGATCCTTATGTAATATTTAATGCTTTTTCACTCGAGTTTCTATTTGAGTTTTACCCCACTGGTTTAGAGACCTCAGTTTCCTCATCTGGAAAAAAGGGGGGAAAGGAATTGAGCTAGATGATCTCTAAGGTCCCTTCTGGTTCTAAATGCAGCTCTAATTTACTCTACTCTCTTCATTTTACATGAGAGAGCCATGAAGTGAGAGAAGCTAAGTGACTTTCCCAAGTTCACTGAGCTAATTAGTGCCAGAGTGAGGATTTGAACCTAAGTCTTGACACCAAAGACTCTCCAAAATATTAACCGGCAAGAGATGAAACACACACCACAAGGTGCAATCTTAACCATCCCTATCTTTTTCTTACTACTATACCATAGGGGAAACATTCCCAGCATCTGTTCCAATACTTAATTAGCCCCCCAAAATACTGCTTTTATTGTCTTGTATACTTCACTGCCCCAAATGTGATTCCTTAAGTGTGCTGTGGCTAATTTGGATGCCACTCTAACTGGCCTGCTCATTTTTCTTTCCTTCCTTCCTTCCTTTCTTTCTTTTTCTTTTTTTTCTTTCTTTTTGAGTTGAGTTTGAATCTTAATCCCTGAAAGACAAAATGTTTCCAGGAGACCTGGGTTCTCCAAGAAGTTTCTTTCTTAGTCCAGTCAGTGCTTTTATTGTCATAAAATTAGTGTCAAGAAGGCTCCTTTAATGCTCCATATATTAGTAACTACCATTCCCTCCCCAGTATTCCCCAGTACTTTGTCTTCCACTTCTCTGGTATGCTTTGAATTACAGGAATTGGAATGGGAAGGAAACGTAGACAACATCAAGCCCAACCTCACTTTACAGAGGAAGAAAATGAGACCCCGAGGTGAAGGATGGATTGCACTAAGTTTAACCAATTACTACTTTAGCTACTTGTGGGCTTGTAAGTCTTTTTCACCTTATGGGCTCAGCCCCTTGGTTTGAGGTGAGAACTCAGGGAAGGGTCAATATAACTCAGGAGCTCAGCCAAGGAAGGGCTCAATTTTCTCCAGTGTGGCCAGAGAGCAAAGTAGGGCAACCTGCCACCAGTCTGCAAGTGCAGAACAGAGACAGTCAGATGGCAATTAAGTTATCAACATTACCAATCTTTTTATGACAGATATTTGGACAAAATGCTTTAAAGCTGAAGACAAGGCTTGGACTACACTCTGGACCTCCTCTTCCATGATGCTCTCTCCTCCTCCCAGGTATGCTTTCTTCCTCCCTGCCCCGTTTCACCTTCCTTTTATATGTTTTCTTCTCCATTAGAATATACATTTCTAGACTTTCTTTTCACTTGTATTTATATTTCCAGAACATCGCAGAGTGCAAAGAACAAAATAAGGGCTTAATAAATGCTTGTTGACTGACTGACTCTATCTAAGTGCTGTGTAAAATATAAACTCCTTGAGAGCAAGGACTGTCTCTCTTCTGTATTTGAGTCCTCATTTAGTCCCTCTCTGGGTGCTTAAATATTTGTTGATTGATTAATTCATCATCCCCAGCACTTAGCAGAGGCCTTGGCACTTAATTAAGGATTTAAGGCATTAAAATTCATTGTAATAAAGCTCTCTCCTTTCTCTCTCCCCCTCCCCCTCTTCCTCTCTCTCTCCATCTTTCTGTGTGTGTGTGTGTCTCTCTGCCTCTCTCTCTGTCTCTCTTTCTGTCTGTCTCTCTCAACCCTTCTTTCCATTCCCACTGCCTTCACCCTACTATAGGTCCTGATCTTTTGTAATAGTCTCCTTCCTGACTCTACTTTCATTCAAATACCCCTGAGTAACTGCCTGCATCCTTTACACCACTGGGAAACTAATCATTATGATCAATTTTCACCCTATCACTTGCTCACCGATCTTTAAAGTTTCCCCAAAAGCATTTCTTTCAGGGATTATTCATGTTGATAAGCACTCTCAAAAAGAACACCATGAAAATAATTGTAATTTATGAACCACCTTCAGCTGCTAAGGATGAAGAGGTAAAGAAGTTGTATAAAGTTCTTGATAAGACCCTCCAAATTAAATCAACGTATATTCTGATACATGGTGATATCATTGCAAAGGCAGAGAAAGAGGAGAATGGGAAGAAATTATGAGAAGGTATGATTCGAGGGGGAGGGAAAGGAATGAGACTTATAGAACATACAGAAGACTCATGCCTATTAACAGTAATATTCTTTTGAAAAAAAATTGGTAGGCACTGACCTTAGTAAATAGCAGGTATCACCACAAAATGAAGTAGGTATCTTTTAATAGGCAGGGAAAGAATTTTTGATATTGGAATAATTCATGAATCAGCTATCTTTGAGCAAAGAGACCACTGACTTGTCAGGGCAAATAACACAACTAGTAAGAATGAGGAAAATAGAATAAAGTGGGGGGGGGGGGGCGCGGTGAGAGACATGGCATACAATTGCAACAATTTAATTCTGAACTAATTAAACAAGCAACTAGCAATGAAAAATGGGAAATGGAAACGAGGAAGACATTAACACTGATTACAATACCTTCGTAGAGAAGTTTAACTGTAGCAAATCTATTGCACAATAAAAAGACCAAAGCCTAGAAAGCTCCTAAGCAAACATTGGACTTGTCTGCCAAGCAGAAAGAGATGAATGCCAAAGGCAACAGAAGTTTAGAATATAAACTCTTTTGTGAAATCTATGAAGAAGAATGGTTGGCAACTATGAGGAGTATTATCTTATAAAGCAGAAAGAGGCATTGGAGGGTAAAAACATTTTAAATAAAGTTTCACAAGAGATTCAAATAAGCAAAGTCACTACAAGGGCATTTAAGAACAAAAATTGAAAGAGGAAATAAAGAGAAGGAAAATGAGAAAAATTGGCAAGATGTAAGGGGGCAGATCTGTTCTGCCCTAATTATGCCAATTGTAGGGTAGAATGCCCTCTGAGAGAATACCGAGATACTGAAGGAAGTGGGGCCCGTGTTAACTTGGTTATTAATAGATTTTATTAGAGTGAATTAGGTTAATTGGGGGAGTTTACTCACAAGAGGCCAGTCATCCTGGGCAGCAGCAGGACAATGTAACATTGTGGACCCCACACCAGCCCCAGGCCAGGTCAGATATTATGTGGAAACAGAACCAAAAAGGCAAAGTGTCAGGGATGGCCCGGGGGCATGTGCAAGTTCTTCCAAGTATATTTGAAGCTTCTTTTGCTGTTTACATTTATTCAAAGTGGTTTACATTTTCTGTGGAGTCCTAGGTCACATTCCCAGTCTCTGAATACCATATACATAAGATTATTGTAGTAAATTATCTTTCAACTTCAAGGAAAGTAGGACAACTACATGTGAACACCAACATCACAATCCCAGTGGTGTTTCTTTCCTATTCTGCCATCTTGCAGGCTGGTCCTTCCTATTATTTACATTTTGTCTCCCTGTAACATAATTGGAAATTCATGTTATGCACCCTAAATTGAACCCTTACTGCAAGGTAGTCCTTTTATTTCTTCCTAATTGATTCCCTATTCTATTCCCCACAGAAACTATTACAAACCTTCTCTTTCCTTTTCCAGCCTTCCAGGTTTCCCCTTTTTCCCTCCTTCATGTGATAACCTTGTCTCTTACTTTGCTATGAAAATTTAGGCTATTCAATATGTACTCCTTCTTCTACCATTCTCTTTTTACAAATAAATAAATAAATGGTGCACGACGCATTGTTGTTTTTTAAAATTGCATAAAATTTCCCCTTTATTCTTCCCTTTCTCAGCCAAGAGAGACATCCTATATAACACAAATCTCAAAAGAAGAAAACTAAATCAAAAAATCAATTAATACATAGGAAAAATTGAAAATACATGCAATTTTCCCCACTAAAGGATTCCCCTCCACCACACCTCCATAAAGGTGTGAGGGGGAGGTATCTTTTTCTATGGCTTACTTGGAGCCATGCTTATGCTTTGTAATTTCATAACATTCATTTATTTCCAATTATTTGGTGGCTGTTGTCCCTTCTATTTACAAAGTTGTAGTCATCATGTATATTGTTTCATTGGTTTGCTTCACTTGTAACAGTTTCTTCATTTTTCCAAAATCTGCCTCATTGCAACCTACTCTCATTATTTCTACTTTAGCTCTTCCTTTTGGTGCCACATCAAACTAGACTAGTATAATGAGGTAATGGGTCAATGAGTGCCCAGTCCTTAAAAATGAACAATTCTGTCCTTCCTGGTGGGTTATACAAAGATGATGCAGATATTCCTTGTCTAATTCTAGTCCAAACTGTGGAATTTTGAGCATTCTGTTTATAGCCATGCTGGGTCTGATCCTGTATAATGACAAAAAAAGTTCTCCTAATTTGCTGAGGAACTAGAAGGACTGATGACTCAGGTGGTGCTGAGTCAGAATTGTTTACTCAAGTGAGTCAGAACTGACTTAACATGCAAAGGGATGACAATGATCCCTTTTCCTTCCTTTGATCTTCCTTGGTGGATTTCTTGTGAAATGGACAGATGTAAAATGTTAGGTAGGAGAGAAAAAAAGCTGGCTGCTTTTCCCCTTGCCTAGCCACCGTATGTCCTTGAGCACGTGGTTTCTTTGTTCTTTTGCATTTACCGTTTGCTGATCTTAGATGAATGTCTATCCTGAGACAGGAGTACCTGGACAAATATGTGAGACCAGGAGATAAATCAAAGCTATCAGAGGTCCCGCCAGAAAACAGAATTGATAGTAGTCCATGAGAGCAGTAGTGACCAGTGCTAGGGGAAGCACCTGCAGAGGGTAGTGGAAAAACAGTATCTTCAGGAAAGTGGCAGCTTCACCTTGGGACAGACAGAAATTTTAGCTGTGTTCCCCTGAAAAGCACCAATCCTTGGAGCCAGCAGAGAGCTAAGTACTCTATGAATGAAGAAAAGGAATTCTCAATCTTGGAAAACCCCTTGGCCACGTGTATTCTCTGCAGTTGTGCCTCACTCCCATTCTACTTTAAGTTTGAATCCACTCTCCCCATGAATTTTGTGTATACAAGAAGATAGTTTGCCCAGAAGGGTGGGGCCAGAGTATTTTGTAATTACTTTTTTTTTTGCTTACCTTCTTAGTACATATTCATTTGTCTCTAGCTGTTCTGCTTGGTTTCAACTCTACCACCAACATTAACCTCACCCTCTTCTAACAAATTCATCACCAGGAAACTCATCATCATGGAGACTGCTTCGACTTTGGTAATCATACCAAATCAGTACCATCAATTGCTTATGCCCCTCTAATTGGAGTGCTGGAGGACAGAGCAAAAAGCTCCTCCTGTAGCCCCCCTTTATAGACGGCTCAGAATCTCGGTTATCTCTTCATTCTCCACTACATGTTCTGCCGAGTTTCAATTTCATGATTATCTACCATCATGGCAGGATACTCTCTGGTGCCTCTTCCACCTCTTCCCCTCTCCTGCTTTTCAGTTTCCTTTTCTGTATTGTCTTCCCTAAATAGATTATAAGCTTCTTGAAGTTGGGGAAGTTTTTCTTTTGTATCCCCAGCACTTAGTACAATGCCTGACACATAACAGGCCCTTGATAAATATTTGTTATATTCTAAATGTTCTTTTCTAGAAGCTAATTGAATTCTGTTTGTTGACTGATAATGGGTAGGCACACCAGATGGGGGCTCATAAGTGACCACACTAGAAACACTGACACTCTTAGAATCTTGAGAAGACTAGTATTCAGCTGCCCTCTGGGAACCTCATTTACCAGTGCAAGTGCCCAAAATGAGCCCAGATAGGTGCTATACTAACACCTCTTCTAGATGATAGCCTTCAAATAAATAGAACTCTTCAAATCCTTATTCCTTCTATTCTAAAGATACCATCAAGAGATCCTTGTATGACCTAACAGCAATAAGAACTAATTTATTTATTACTTTAAATTTTAAAGTGCTTTCCTCATAATAATCATCTGAGGCTATTATCCCCATTTTACAGATAAGGCAACTTTGGCTCAGAAAGACAGAGTTATTTATCCAGTATCACACAACCTAGAAGTATCAGATGTGGAGCTCCCTGAAGATGGAAATTTCCTTACCTCAGTATCCAACGCTTTTTCCACAATACCATACCAATTGCCTTACCATCTTGCTGATCCTCCTATGGATGATCTTTAGCCTATGAATGTCCTTGAAATGCACCACTTAGAACATATAGTAACCCTATATTTGACAAGTGTAAAGATTTAAGTTTTGGTTATAAGAATTTATTATTTGGTAAAAATTGTGGGGAAAACCAGAAAACAGTCTCACAGAAATTGAGCATAAACCAATATCTTACACTATTTACTAAGATAAGATCAAAATGGATACATGACCTAGATATAAAAAAAAGATATTATAAGAAAATCTGAAGAACATGAAATATACTACCTATCAGACCTATGGATAGGTTCAGTGTGAAGTGTAAAATGGATAATTTTAATTACATTAAATTTTAAAAGTTTTTTTATAGATAGAACAAATGTAGCCATGATCAAAAGGAAAGCATATAACGGGGGAGAAATTTATAGGTAGATTCTCAGTAAAAGTCTCATATCTCAAATATATAAAAACTTTAATAAATTTATGACAAGTCATTCCTCAATTGATAGAAGTCAAAGGATATGAATAGGCAGTTTTCCGATGAAGAAATTAAAAAAATTTACAGTCATATAAAAACATTATTATTGATTAGAGAAATGCAAATGAAAACAACCTTGAGATATCATTTACACCTATCATCTTGGCTAAAACAATTGAAGGGGAAAGCCACAAATGTTGTAGGGGATGTGGAAAAATTGGGACATTAATTCACTATTGGTAGAACTGTGAACTGATCCAACCATTTTGGAGAGCAATCTGGAATTATTCCCAAAAAAACTGTGAAAAACCTTTGATCTAGCAATACCACTAATACTTCTGTTTCCCAAGACAATTAGGGAAAAAGGAAAAGAATGTACTCATATTACCTTAGATATAGTTGGACCAGGGAAATGTACAGCAGGACTATCATATCCCTTAGGTGAACTAGAAATACGAGTTATTATGATTCATGACAGCAACAAAGAAGACAGAAAAAGTGAAGACTATAACTTTGTACAGTGTGCTATGACGTAGACCCTATCTTTTTAAATGTAAGTTTCTGTGATTGCTTGTCATGTTTAGTCAATTTCAGTCTACTTCAGGAAGGCTTTTAACATCTCCAAGATGTAAAAATCCCCCCAAAGACCTCCTGAATTCCATGACCCTGAGGAAAGTTTCCTTCAACTTCTGAGGAAGTATGACATAAGGGAAAGCATAGCAGGACTGTATCTTAATGCAATTCTAAGTACTCCTAAGAACTTGGATTCAAATCCTGACTTTACCCCTTACTGTAACTTTATGACCTCAGGCAAATCTCTTGAAGACTTTGAGCCCACTGATCCTTATCTGTAAAATAGTGATGATAAATGCAAGGCCCTTTTATTATCCAGGATTAAATCAAGCAATCAAGCTTTTGGAATAGATTTCTCAGAATTTTTACCTATAGACAAGTGTTGTCCCCTTCAAATTAGTGGCCTGAGATGTTTTTCATAGTTGATTAAAGTGTTTCTGTTCATTTTCATACCAGTGAGAGTTAACCCTTTAGGAACATAACTTTTATTAATATCATTGTTTCTTTGAGAAAATAAAATTTTACTAATATCTAGATGGCACAGTGGATAGAGTACAGGAAGACTCATCTTTGAGAATTCAAATCAGTCCTCAAACACTTAATAGCTGTGTGACCCTGGGCAAGTTGCTTAACCCTGTTTGCCTCAGTTTCCTCATCTGTAAAATGAGCTGGAGAAGGAACTGTCAAACCACTCCAGGATCTTTGCCAAGAAAACCCCAAATGGTGTCACAAAGAATAGGACATGACAGAAACGACTAAACAACATTATCATTTTAAGCCATAACACCTATTTCCGGGAATGTCATCCACAGTGAGAGTAAGAATTACTTCTGCACACAGTGCATATTCAAAATATATTAAATGACTGGATTTAGCTTCGCAAGACCTGGGTTCAAGTTCTATCTCTGCCATCTTAACTTTATGATCTTAAAAATGTATAAAATGGGTGGGTTAGAATAAATAGCTTCTAAAACTCCTTCTAGTTCTAAATCTATGATCATAAATCTTTTTTTTTCTTCCTTAAGTCTCATTTTCCTCATCCGAAATATGAGGATAATAATACAGAAATTACCATCCTCAGAGGACTGTTTTAAAGGAAACCTCATTCTTTATAAGGATTCTTAAACTGGGATATATGTATTTTTTGTGTTCTGGTAATTGCATTTAAATATAATTGATTCCCTGTGTGACCCTCTGTATTTTATTTTATGCATTTTAAAAACATTATTCTGAGAAGGGGTTCACAGGCTTCACCAGGCTACCAAAGGGTCCCAGGACACATAAATGGTTAAGAACTCTTGATCTATGTGCTTACACATGAAGACCCAGGAGGGCTTCTTCCTCTTTATCATTAATGTATACATATACTGCTATCTGGCTTCTTGACACTCCTCACCCCCAAAAAAGTCAAAGATGGGGGGAGGTGTGGCGGGGAGGAATGCCTCCAACCCACATGGTGAGGAGCCCAGGAAACAGAACTGCCTAGGTCTAACTTCATTTGCTGGTATAGTGAAAAATATTGAATCATCACATTGCCCATTTCTGCTCAACAGCTGTAATTTATTATCCCACAGAACCCAGATATTCTGAATGCTAATGAAAACGACCTATCACGCTAGTTCATGTCATCTCCTTTACGATCTTATTAAAACGGTACGATTCCTTAGCACACAGTGACAATGACTGGGGAGTGGGACAGCTGTCCTCCTGCACTGAGCGGTGCCTACATACTGCCTGTCACAGCTAAAGGCTGAGTGATTTAGGCCAAATGAGCAGCCCAGAGTGATTTTTTTTCACCCTTGACAGGATTATATAACTTACAGAAAGGCCATTAACAAATATAAAGGCATAAGCAGGAGGGGGAAGGCAGGTGAAAAATGGAAAAATAAATCTTTGAATCTGTCACTTTATAATAAAATACCCTTCACGTCAGGATTTAATGAGCTGGTTATCCCACCAAAGGGGACCCGGAAAGGCTGTCATCCAAAACTCCCCATGTTTTCCAAAGATGCATTCAATTACAAAGGAGAGATTAGGCACATACAGTAGGCAACAGTCTTGCTGATCCTATTAGTATGGTATGCCTTTGTTAGTGAGAAACAGTCCTGTGGGAACAATTAGAGAAGCTACAATCCCTGAGGACTGAGCTTGGGAAGTGAACTCAGGAGTTCATATGTTATTAACACTCAATGGGACCATAAAGCTAAAATAAGTTATGTTTCTTTTTTCTTCATCAATGACCTCTTATCTGCAAAATGCAATGATCTTTTCTTTATTCTACGTGGCGTCTCTTCAATGCTTAACATTGTTGACTATAGCTTCTTCCTGTACATTGGCTTTTCCCTGAGTTTGTGGAGACTGCTTTTCTGGTTCTTCTCCCACCTGTCTGACTGATCTTTCTCCATCCTCTTCACTAAGTCATCATGCATATCCCAGTAACTATATGTATTTATCCCAGGGCTCTGGCCAGTGTCTTCCTTCTTTCTGGGATCTCAGCAGCTCCCATGGCTTCAGTTATGGTATCCATGCAGATGACATCCCAATCAAGTATCTGAGCCCTGATCTCTTTCCTGAATTCCTACTCAGAAATTTCCTCCTGGACTTTATTACTTGTTATTTTATAGGCATCTCAAACTCAGCATGTCCAAAATAGTACATTCTGCCCCCCAAAAAGAAAATCCACCCCTCTTCCAGACAATTGAAAGTTCTAATCACATTCTCTATTTCCAGTCTCTCCCCTATCTGTATTAGGAGGGCAGAGTTTATAATCTCAAAGAGGATCATAAACATGTCTGAAAGGTTCGGAACCGCCGGATATAAGAAACTCTCAAAGTAGAAGGCAGAAGAATCAAAACATATATTTAGGCTCCACAGTAACCAACCCATGAACCAGCAACCCCATTTTGATATATTGATCAAAAGCTTCCAGGCCCAATAAGTACGCCTTGAAAGAGTAACCAGGAGGCTACAGAGAAGCATGATTGCGTAAAGCAAAATCATGCTTCCCCCTCTATGGTAATAAGATTACCCACTGGCCTGAAGTCTTTGTTCAGCTTCCTCCCGTAGGTCAGCTCTGCTACCGGCAGCTGCGGCTGCGGCTGTAGCAGCCTCTGGCTCCAACGGGAGCTGCTTTTAACCATCCAGCTTCTGCGGGGGTGTAAGGTACGCCGGGGAAAACACAGGTTCTTTCAATCTGCTTAAGCAAGGTGAAGGGGTTGACCGGGAAAGCACAGGTTCTTTCCATCAGCTTAAGCAAGGGAAGCAAGGTGAAGGGGCCGACAAGCTTACTCCAGTCCAACATACAAACAGCATTCGGTTCAGGGCAAAAAGCCAAACTAGTCAAGGGCACTTGTTGACTAAGTGCTAAGGAGCCCATTTTTGGTTGCCAACACACTATCCAATGTATCCTTCACACAGTTGCAAAATTTATATTATTAAAGCACAGAACAAACAATGTTAGTTGTTAAGTAATTTTCAGTGGTGTCCAACTCTTCATGACCCCATCTTGGCAAAGATCTTGGGGTGGTTTGCCATTTCCTTCTCCAGCTCATTTTACAGATGGGGAAACTGAGGAAAACAAGGTTAAGTGGCTTGTCCAGGCTCACACAGCTAATAAATGTCTGAGGTCACATTTGAACTCAGGTCTGAGGCTGTATTTGAACTCATGGAGATGAGTCTTCCTGACTTTACATCTAGCACAGTATCTACCGCACCAGCTAACTGCCCAACCACGTCAGTCCCTTACTCAAAAAAGTTCAATAACTCGCTATTGCCTTTAGGACAAAATACAGACTTCTTAGTTTAGCATATAAAGCCCTTCACCATCTGGTCCCTATCTATTTTTCCAGAGAGGTTTCATTTTCTTCCTCTTCCTCCTCCTCCTTCTCCTATTCTTCCTAAGAGGAAGATGAATCTAAGCTCCAACAACTATATACGTGCCCGCTAGATAATATTGCCCACCTCCATGCTTTTATAAAAACTGTCCTCAGGTTGAGAATGTACTCTCTCCTCACCATTACCTCTTGGAATCACTAAGTCAGGGCTGTAGATTCCCCACCCCTGCCCTAGATCCTTTCAAAACTCAGCCTAAATGCTACCATTCATGTTAGAACTTTCCTGATCTTTCCAGTTATTAATGTCTTCCTCCAAATTACCTTTAATTTACCCTGTAAATACAGCCTAATAAAGTCGATAAAGCTTTTGGCTTGGAATGAAGATGATCAGAATTCCATTTCTACCTAACACACTTACTGTTATTTTATATTTTATATATTTGTCATACCCTGGGCAAGTTGCTTAATCTCTCTTGGTATAACTTTCTCTATATATTAAATAGGGAAATAATAGCACACAGCTCATGGGATTATTGTGAGGATCAAATGAGATAATATGTGGAAAGACTTTGAAGACAAGAGTGCTATATAAATGACAGGTATTATAATTATTATTTTGTATTGAGTTATTTCCATGTATCTTTCTATGTGTGAATATGCATGCATACATGTGTGCAAAATGGAGTTGTTCTAAACCTTACTTCAATTAATATAATAAAATCAGTGTAAGGGCAAGATGAAGACTTAAATGTAACATGACAGCTAGTGAAGTCATTATAAATAAAGTGATCTCTTTACAAGAGTTGAACCTCCTTAATTAGGTGAAGAAGGGCATCATGACCCTGGGGGATTTAAATAGGGAAGCAAGTTCAGCAATTGATTTAGTCCATAAAGAACCAGCTCAACAGTGGAAGGTTTCCATTTGGGAGTTGAAGATTCCAGTTTGAGCCAAGCTCCTGGGAGGGAATTGAACTGCTTTTAGGAAAAGGAAAACCCTTTTTCCTTCCTCTTTCCAACTTCTCTCCTCCCCTACTTCCTATTGTTCACCATGTTATTGGAGGGACCAGACAAGTAGCAGACAACACATCTATCTGGGAGTGAGAAAAACACAATGATGACCAAAAAAGGACACAGATGGATACAGAAAATAGCAACCCAAAAAAGGAACCAGCTTTCAAAGAGAATGATTCCTTGCAAGAAAGAAGAATGCTAGATATGAACTTGAGACAAGAGTTTCAGTAACCAGGAGTTGAGAGTTTTCCCTTTGCTTATACGTTTTCTGTAAGAACCCACTCTCTTTTGGACTGAGGGATCCTTGTTGGAGATGATACCTAACAATTTGGGGCCATATTTTGTCCAATTGTTCTTTTTATACCACTTTAATAAATGTCTTTTCTAAAATAAATAATTGATGTCTACTGACTGGTGGAAATAGGAAGCACACATGTGGGGACTCATGAGCAACAGTAATAGAAACCAAGCCCCTCAAAGTTACCCCTGGAATCCTAAATAGAAGTAGCAATATCTCTCTAAGGACCTGGACCACAAATACAAATGGAATTTGGGGACAGAGTCATAAAGAGGGTGCTAAACATGAATTATTTATGTGTATGTATGTATACGCACATGTATACATATATGGGTATTGTATGTTTATGTCCTGTGTGTGTTTGTATTGACAGGTTATTTGACTTTATCCACACAGGAAAATTCTGGTGAGTAAATTCCTTCTACTGGTAATCACGGTTTGCCCTATAACTTAGTGCAGGGTTGTCCAACCTTAGGTTATCTTAGGGCCGCATTAAAATAATTATTTGAGGGCCCCACCCAGTCTGAAAAATACAATACACTAATAGAAAGTGGGAGAATGTGCATCATCAATATGACAGGCAAAGGCGCAAAGTGCGAAAGCAAACACAAAAAAACAATGCCACAACATAACAGTATAAAGGTAGGTGCATACTGACTAGTCTGCATCTACAGACAGAACGCATCCCACAGATCGATTGAAAATTCCGTGTGATATGTTCCATCCATAATAATGCTTAAAAATACCAAAGAAAGTTAACATCAGCGAGATTATTTATTAGTGATGGAACTGAAAAATCTAATACACATACCATTCAAATTATTACTTTATTTTTTCACTAGTGAAAATTAAAACCCACAGGCAAGCCGCATAACATCAAATCACACTGCAGGGCCTCATGAGGCCACAGACAGTATTTTGGACAGCCCTGACTTAGAGCCTTATTAAGTGACTTGCCCAGAGTTCCACAGACATTATATATCTAATAGAACTTTGACCCAAGAGCAGTTCTCTATCTTTTCTGCCATGATTGCCTCTCTGAATAATACGCATTATGTGAAAATCTAATTAGCCATAGTCCAGAATTTACTTGCATTTATTTCATCATCAGGTGGCAGAACAAATAATGTGGTATACAAAGTAGAAATAACACTTAGGGAGATGACATCAGGAAGAGTAACTTAATCAGACCAAATATATGTGAAAGAAATCCTAACCGTAAGCAACACCACCTTATAAACATTGAGGGATTATTTTATAAGATTTACTAGGAAGGGAAAGTTTGCCTGACTTGGAGTAAAGAAGACCAGATTTAAATTTCACCTCAGATTCTTACTAGGTGTGTGACCATGGGCAAATCATTTTAACTCTCTAGACCTCAATTTCTTTATACATTTAATGGAAATAATTATGGTACCTGCCTCAGAGATTTTGTGAGGATCAAATGAGAAAATGTATATAAAATATTTTTAAAAATATTTAAGTACTATAAAATTATGAACTATTTTTTAAAAAAATGTTGTATGCTAAAAGAATGGAAAGAGGGAAAAATCTTATCAATACCACAAACTCTCCTTAGAACAGTAATCAAGAGAACATTGATTAGCACTGATACATATGCCTACTTTCTCACCTTGATAAAATCTTAATGAGAGAGATCTACACATATATTAATGGGATTTTCAATCCCTCAATCACACAAGCAAATGTTTATTCAGTGCTAACTATGTCAGGCATTGTGCTAGGTATTGGGGTAGAAAGTCAAAAGCAAAACATTACTTGCTTTCAGGAAGATTGTATTCTAATGATGGAGATAAATGTGTATATATCTATATGTGTGTATATCTGTATATTTCTATATATGTATGTATATAAAAACCTATAGGATTGTAGATTTACAGCTGGAAGGTGCCTTAGAGATCGATTCTGACATCTTAATTTTACAAATTAGAAAACTGTAGTCAATTGGCCAGGGTCATCATCATCATCATCGTCATCGTTGTCATCATCATCATCATTATCATCATCGCTATCTAGCCACCTACTATGTGCCAAGCACTATACTATATATATTTTATCTCATGTGATCTTTATAACAACCCTGGAAAGTAAGTACTATTATTATCCTGATTTTACAGTTGTGGAAACTGAGGCAAACAGATTTTGGTTACTTGCCCTGTGTCACACAGGTAGTTAGTGTCTCAGGCTGGATCTGAACTCTGGTCTTCCTAAGGTGAAATACAGTGTCCATTAGTATTGTGCCATTTACCATTCTCATATAAAGCAGATATAAGGTAACCTTGAAGGGAGAAATACTGGTTGCTGGAGGCAAGTAGAGGGGGAAAGGTAGGAAAGGTCTCATACTAAAATTATTGCTTGAACTGAACCTTAAATATTTATTATGTTTTATATGACCTTAAATTCCCACCGGATCTTTGTCCTTACAACCTCCCAAAGAGTCATTCGTTATTAAAATATAAATTAATAAATCAATGCAGAAAAAACTAACCAATACATTAAAAATATGACATTATTATACCATGTTCCACAATCATGATTCACTACCACTCCAAAGAAACAGAATATGTTTTCCTGGCCTTATAACTTCATAGATTTCCATTCATTTTTTCCCCATTTATGTTGTTTAAGTCACCGTGTATGTTGTTTTCATGGTTCTGATTGCTTCACTTTCCATGACTTCATGTAATTTTTCCATGTTTCTCTGTATTCATCATATTGATAGCTCATTGCTTCTTCCAGGAAAACAGCATTTTATTTTATTCATTTACCACAATTTGTTTAGCCATACCACAATCGTTATCTATTTTATTTCTAGTTCTTCATTAACACAAAAAAAAAGTTGCTATAAATATTTTTTATATATGGCATCATTTTTTAAATCAGTGGTTCTCCTTGGGGTATATGCCTAACAGTAGAATCTCTAAGTCAAAGGAAATAAGTATTTTACTTGCTTTCTTTTTATAATTCCAAATTATTTTCCAGAATAATTATATCAATTCATCATTTCACCAACATTGTATTATTGGATCCATCTTACCACAGCACTTCAGAAATTTATTATTCCCATCTTTTGTCATTTTTTGTCAGTTTAGGTGTGAAGTAAATGTTCAGGCTTGTTTTGACTCATATGTCGCTTAAAATTAACGAATTGTAGCATTCTTGCTTTGGTTGTTAATTTTTTTTCATTCTTTTGTGAACTGTATGTTCATGCTTCCTCTCTCCTCCCAACCACTTATCTATTGGAGAATGCCTTTTGGTTTTAGTATAGTTCAGTTATGTATCTTTATAAATTTTGGATTTCAGAAATTTATAAGAAATATTTGCTATGAGTGTTTTTTCCTTCTATCAGCCATTTGCCTTTTTATCCTTGTTGCATTAATTTTGTTTATGCGAAATTTTTTTTCAATTTCATGTAATCAAAATTATATGTTTAATCTTTCATAATCATTTCTCCTTCTTGCTTAAATAAGAATTTGTCCCTTGCCCCTGGCTATTAAAGTATCTGTTCTATTTTTAATGATACGATCTTTAATATTCAGGTCATATATTCGTTTTGAATTTATTATTGCTCATAGTATAATATATTGGTCTAACCTTAATTTCTACCAGACTCCTTTATAGCTATTTCATTATTCTTGCAAAATTGGTGGTTCTTTCATAGGTAACTTAGGTTTGGGGGTTTATTGTCTACTATCTAGTTCAATTTTTTCAGTCTCTTCATAATCTAATCCAACTATCTACTTTAAAACAGGCAGGGTCTAGACCTTTAATTTCATTGGAATTTCCCACTGTCAAGAATGCAAATCACCACCTTCTCTGTAACTTAAAGTCTTATATTGTTGCCTAAAATAGTAGGATATTAAATGACTTATCAGGGTCACACAGACAGTATGTATTAAAAACTGGACTTAAACCCAATTCCTCCTGTTTTCAAGGCCTGATCTCGTTTCACTACAATATGCTTTATGTTTTGTAAAACTAACATAAATAGAAAATGGAATTCTTAATTTCAATGTTGTCTCTCCACTGTCCATAATGCCATTCCTTCATCTTAAAAAAAAATGCTGATTTTCACCCCATCCCCATTTTAATATACTAGTAAACCTGTTTTTAAGGGAGAGAGAGAGGAGCACATATAAATATACACATAAATATATATACCTACAGTAAAAAAGGATCTCAAAACTACAATGTAACATGATCAACATTTTTAAATAGATATAAACATACTTTACACATATGCATATAATTTAACACATGTATGAATGCATATATATACACATATATGTATATGCATTTGTGCATATATAAACATGCACACAAAAAGTCACTCCATTTTTATAAATGTGTATATAATAAAAGTATATGTATGTATTCCTTCAGATATAAGGTATGTATATACATCATATATGAGTAACTCCAGTTTTTAAGATATGTGTACAACAAAAATAATTTTTATAAATACTTATGTAGTGAATTATAACATAATGTATAAAATATGTATATAATAAATATATGCATATAAATATATTACATACAATATAATACAATAATATACATGATATGCATATTATATGTAAAATATTACACATATACATTTATTTTTCAAAGTGAAATAACTTTTGTGTATATATACATGTTCATTTGCATTAATACATGTAGATATACATATGTGCATATATGTATTATGTGTGTATACATCATGATCATATTATAGTTTTGAAATCCTTTTTTGTTATATGTGTATATTTCATATACGTGTACACTTATATATATATGGATGCGTCCACATGTGTCTACCTATCTATCTATCTATCTATCAGGGTATGTGAGGTGGTCAGAAAAAAATTAGCACCTCTGGTTTCAGGGTGGGCCAAGCCCTTTCCAGGGCTGCTGTTATGGTAATTAAAGTGGGACTTTTCCAGGGCTACTGTTATAGTAATTAAGGTGGAACTTTTTTTTATTTTTATAGTTTTCTCTTTTGGAATGCTGAGGTAATCAAGTACCTTTGATGAGTCTTGCTTTTCAAATGTAATGGCAAGCCAAGTGAACTTTTTGTTGTCTGTTTTGGAGTGCTTCTCAGCACTAAGGAATCTTTGACTGAATTGGGAGTCTTTGATAACCTGCTTATGTCAAGGGAAGGCCTAGTTCATGTGAGTTTGAGTGCATGGTTGTGACGTCCTTTGACCCTGAGACTTGTATATAAGATCAGAAGTTAGTGTTTTGCCTTTGGGGGCACACTCATTGGAAGAGTATTGGTGATTTGGCCAGACTAGACTCTATGTAGCTTTTGGAGTCCCACCCCCACCCCCCACACCACACCTTGCTTTGGAAACTCAGATGTTGGTGCTTCTCTGGTAACTATGTATAGTGATTTGGTTAGACAGAAATGTTGATCTGTTTATGTTGTCTCTGTTTGTAATTTCTGTTTGCATTCTCTCTGAACTTCAGGATGCTGGCTTTTCCCCCTGAACTAAGTAAATGATGTATGTATGTTTAATTAAACTGATATTGTTAACCCCTTAAAGTTGCTTTCCTTAGAAAAGCAGATCAAAGAACCTGTGCTAGCAGCCCTCCTGTGTGCTCCTGCTGTTGGTTTTTCACTCCCACAACAGGTACTAGCAACATTGTTTTTACAGCTGCTTATCCACCTTTGTTGTCCACTTGATTCATCCAACTCTCACTTGTGGCTCCAAGAAGCTGCAGCATGTGCAGCAACCAGACATTGGTAAATCATCTCTGCAAATGGGCTAAACCAAGTTGAGGGTAATCAATAGGCTTTAGATCTGATAGTGAATTAGGGGGATGTCTACCTCAACCATGTGAAGACTTTCCCCAGAGGAATGGGCAGATGAGAATAATATATTGCAAAGGCCATGAAGGCCATTTAAGTAGGCATTGTGGAGTGCTTAGAGCTTAGTCAGGCATCAAAAATGACAAAGTCATTGACTGCATGTCTGGCCATCACCAGTAGTCTTACTTTTGTCCTTCCACTGAACTTTGATGACTCAGGAAGAGGGAGTGAGGCTGATGACTTTGTATAACTCTGCCTCACTTAAATCCTCTTCATGAGCAAGTCACCTGTGATGTCTTTGGTCTTCTTTGAAAATGAAGAACAAACAACAACAAAGTCTGTCTGTCTGTCTGTCAGTCTGTCTGTCTATCTATCTATCTATACCTTTCCTCTGCAACAGGGCTATCCAACCTTAGGTTATCTTAGGGCTGCATTAAAATAAAATAATTATTTGAGGGCCCCACCCAGAATAAAAAATACAGTACACTAATAGAAAGTGGGGGAATGGCGTGATCAATACAACAGGCGAAGTTGTGAAGCGCAAAAGCAAACACAAAACAACAAAGCCACAACACAACAGTATAAAGGTAGGTGCATACTGACTATTCTGCATCCCACAGATCGATTGAAAATTCCATGTGATATGTTCTGTCCATAATACTGCTTAAAAACACAAAAGAAAATTAACATCAACAAGATTATTTATTAGTGATAGAATTAAAAAATCTAATACACATTCCACGCAAATTATTATTTTATTTTTTCACTCTTGAAAATTAAAACCCACAGGCACACCACATAAAATCACATGGCAGGCTGCATGTGGCCCGCGGGCTATATTTTGGAGAGCCCTGCTCTAAAAATAGGTTTACTGGTACATTAAGGGGGCAGAGTGAGGGGACCTCAGCAGATTGGTATTTTTAGGATGAAGGAAGGGCATTACGGACAGGAGAGAGATAACACTGAAATTAAGGGTTCTCTTTTCTATTTATATAAATGTTAAAAAGCTACAGTGTGGTGCTGTGGATAGAAATCAGGCCTTAAAGTCAGGAAGAATTGAGTTTAAGTCCTGGTTTTGATACAACTGGCTGTGTGATTTTAGGCAAGTCATTTAATATCCTAGTGTCCCAGGCAACACTAAGGCCTTGAGTCTTATAATACAATATGTCACTACTCCTATAATAAAATAAATATTACATTATTAAATTTACTTTTATATTATATATAAACATCATATACATATGTGTATAGATACCTTTATTAAAATTAGAGTGATTTTTTCTGTGCATATATTTATACATATAGACATATGCATATGCAAACTATGTGTATGTGTGTATGTGTATTTGCATATATGTACATATGTGTATGTGCATATGTACACATAGGCATGCACACATGTATATACACATACATGTGTGCATGCACATACATGCAGACACTCAATTACTCCACTTGTGAGATAATTTTTTGTTTTAAAAATTGATGATTCAAGTGCTTCTGTGCCAGATAAACAAGCCTGTCCTTTGTACCTTTCTCTATTTAGCCACTTCATTGTCTACTGTCTCAGTGAGGGTGTCAGGAGTGGGGCAGGACAGAAGGTTGTCTAAACCCTGTGCTCAGCAGGGTTGTTGCTGTTTGTCCTTCATTCTTGATGACATCAGGGAGGTGATGCCATGACATTCAAGTGGATTGGGCTTAAGTGCGGGAGGGCTCTCAGCAGGGAATTGAGAAAGAAACCAACAATCATCTCCAATGTCAGAGTCCTGAGCACATAGAGATTAGTGTGTTCATGATATGGGATCTTAACTGGTAGGCTTTTAAAAAGTAATCATTGCCTTTTACTTATGGTAATAAATTCTCCAAGATGAGCTAGACTAATGGTAGATACATTTAAAGACTAGGTCCATTTATTTTGCCTTCCAGGGGAATATTTGTAGTAGACAGAACTGATTGAAACCTGACTAATATATGATTCAATAGCAGGAAATGTAATGATGACAGAAACCTTGAGTGTCTGGGTAGTGTGATGGTGATAAGGAAGGTTTTTATGGACTAACAGGGGCATTGCTGAGGGCATGCCATGCTGAAAGTTATTACTCAGAGGCTGTTGGGCCCTTGGATTAGTTACTTCCTATTTCTAGAATTCAGTTTCCTTATCCATAAAATGGGTGTAGGCCAGATTAGATAAATTCCAAGTTCCCTTCTAGCTTTAAATCCAATGATGCTTCCATTGATGGTGGTGAATTGAATGAAGATAAGATCTTTGTTCCCATGGTTGGGGAACCCAGTACCTCCCCCACAATCATGGGGTATTCTTTTGATACCAAAGGAAGAGGCCAACTATCACTTACAAAACAGGGGACAATCTTCACTCTGGGGAGGCAATCAGACAGTTCAGTGGATCCCCACCAAAGAACCCCAAAAATCTCTGTGGTAATTATAGACAAGAGACAAAGAGAGAAGGAGCTAGAGAATGCATCACTACTAATTGGCCGCTATTTTTGATTTCCTGCTTAGCAATGAAATTGGCCATTAAGACAATGTTATGCCTAAGCATAAGGTTGTGTATTGATCATGTACTGGTCACATATGGGTCACAATATTTTTGTTATGGTTTTCATAAATCATAATATCTTAAGTTATGACTCAGTTTCTAAATTATGATTTGGTATCCAAGTTATGATTTTTGACAGGTCACCATGTCTGGGCTTCCACCTTTCACAGAGTTTAAGTTTTTATGCTTTTCACTTATTACTGTATTATATGGCTTTTCCCCAATAGGCACCCCGAGTTTTTCAATGGGGAATGCTACTTAAGGAAGTCGCTAAAAGACATTCAGAGAGAATGAATTAGAAACTGAGCCTAAGAAAATACAGACTCAGGAGATCATTTCAATAGGAATTCAGATGTCTAAGGAACAGAATCCAGAGAGATGGAAAGGGGAACATCTTCGTATTCAGTAGAATTTCAGACAATGCCCGTGACAAGTTTGCATTCCAGGTGAGCAGATGACAGATATTATTTGGGACCCTTCACACCTTTAAACAGTGGAGCTCTAAAAATAGCTTTAGGTCATTTTCCCAAGGACAAGAAGAGAAGGTGGTTTTTGGCACCACGAGCCTCTCATATGTGTGTCCTTCCCCACTCCTCCTTGCCCTCCCCTCACCCTGACATCATTGTTTTCGTACTTCTCCTTGATGCTGTCATAGAGGGAAGAGACCTGCTAAGTATGATGTCATAGAAAGGGTACTAGATTTAGAACCAGAACACTTAATCTATGCCTATCTTTGTGACCTTGGACGGGTCACTTTGTCCTTCTGGGTCTCAGTTTTCCTCATCTGTAAACTGATGGACTTGTAAGATGCTCTCTAAGCCCCATTCTACACTTCAGCTTGGAAGGTTCTATACATTTATACTGGTTTAGTAACTTATAGGGACCATAAGCCGTAGAAAAGAGCATTTAGAAAAGAGGGGGAATTTAGAGACCATATAATCCCACTCACATTTTACAAAAGAGAAGTCAGAGACTCGGAAAGATTGGGTGACCTCTGTGCCTGGGACCATAATCACCATATTGGTCACGCTGCACTACACCTATCCAACACAAGACAATGTTATGTCACACTCTGGGCCTCTTTCTGTTGTGCCACCTAGCTGTTATAGCTACAGTTGTTCTACTACTCCTTCTGCCTCCTCTGATGGGGTCCTTCTGACCTAGGACTATGATTTTATGATTGCTGAGAATTTACCATATCTTTGTTGTTCCTTGGTTGTTTCAGTCATGTCTGACTCTTTGTGACCCCATTTGGGGTTTTCTTGGCAAAGATACTGTAGTGGTTCCCCATTCCTTCTCCAATTCATTTTACAGATGAGGAAGATGAATCTTCCTGAGTTCAGGGACTCTATCCATTGCACCACTTAGCTACCCACTTACTATATATCTTATCTTCCCCCTTCTCCCTCTTACCCTTTCAACTGAGGACCTTATTGCAGAAAAAAATAGAGTCCATTTCCTATTTTTTATAATAAAGAAGAAAAAAAAGTTGAAGAAAAAAGTTCATCAGAACAAGCCAATATATTGGAAAGTTCTGATTATATGCAGTGCTGCACACCTGTTTCCTCAGCTATGCAAAAAAGTAAGGGTGGTGGGGATAAATCTTTACTCTTATCAGACTTCGCTTTACCCTAAATTGCTCTCACATTCCTTCCATGTTCTGGCACTTAATGAAATTTGGCTTTGTTTTAAAGACAATCCCTTCTCATGTCTAGCCATTGCTTTTCTTGTATCCTCTGACAGGTAAGAAAGCTCCTTTCAGACACTTCTTTTGCCACTTCTCCTCATTAAAAGTTCATCCCATGCTCTCCAGCACCCTGTTGCTTTCTTCTATAAATTTCCAGATCACTCTCCATTTTCTCTACTAATTCAATACTTTTTCTCTACCCCTCCCCCCAACTCCCATTTCCTCATCTTCTTCACATTGAATTTACCTTAGTCAACACAGCAGTGGTTATAGTTTAGAACCCTACTCCATCCTGATCCCCACCCACTACTGGTCACTGTACTGTTTGCCTCAGAAGCCAGATTTCCTAATTATGACTGTGCAGATATATTTTGACAAACACATAATGAAAAAGTATTGGAGCCGTAGAATATCTCAGAAGTCTCATGTGGGCAGAATAGATTTTATTTTTTTTAATGCCTCCTTTAATTATCTGCCTTTGATATCTCTTCCTTATTTGAATGTGCCCCTTGGTTCTGAAGTTCTATGACAGAAATATAAGAGTCCAGACGTTGATGACATTAGTACAATGTTATGTACAAATAAGAACATTTGGAGAACATTTTCAACAATGAATCATTCTGGGTTTTTTTGTTTGTTTGTTCTTCATTTGGCACAACATATCTTCCATCAGATTCAGCATAGTATAACGGAAAGAGTTTTGAATCAGGAAGGTTGCATGCAGATATCCTGCGTCTTATGGTTACTAGTTGTCTGGTCTACTTTCTGTCAAAGTAACCACCATCCTTCCAATCACCCTGGGTCTCAACCTTAACATTATCCTCAATTCCTCCTTGTCTCTAAGCCATACGTACTTCTAACTCCACAACATATTTTGCATTCATCACCTTCTTTCCACTCACACAGCTACCTGCCTAATTCAGTCTCTCCTCATTTCTTGTCTAGACTTTTGTGGTAACCTTCTAATAGGTCGCCACAACTCAAGTCTCTTCTCATCCCAATCCACCTTCCACATAGTTGGCAAGATGACTTTTCCTACATGCACCTGACCATGTCATTCCTCTACTAAATGAATTCAAGTGGTTCCTTAATATGTTTAGGATCAAATGTAATGTCCTCTATTTGACATGTAAAGTCCTTTGTAGCCTGGCCTAAGCCGATTTTTTCCAGCTTTATTATATTTACTTTGTTTCCAATATTCTGAGGACCTACAGACCTGGTTTTCTTGTTGTTCCACTACAGTCTGTCTCCTATCTCCATGTGTCATATTGGTTGAACTCTAAGTCTCTAATGCACTCTTTCCTAACTTCTCTCTTAAGGTAACACTTAAAAGATTGTTGGATTTGTTATCAGAGGTCCTGGACTTGAATCTTGACTCTACAACTTAAGACTTGTGTGATAATGGGTGAGTCACTTATCCTCTTTGTGGAATAATACCTCAACTGGTTAGGCTAGATGGACTCCGGGATTCCATTTGACTCTAAATCTAAGACATCTGTAGCAGTGCCCCCATTGGGAGCTACTTATCAACCAACTTTTACTCATCATTTGGGGTGCCTTCATAGACAACTGCTACCTCAGTGTTCAAAAGAGTAGCCTGAGGATTTTCTGGGTCTATTCTTTTATAACTCTTTTCTCATGGACCTCTTTCAGTGACTGTACCTTTAATAATCAGATAGCACAATGAGCTCACAAAGACATAATTAATTCAAAGCAAAGGTGACATAATAAGGGCTGTAGTTATAAAATATTTCCTCTCTGATAAACCTGGAGGGCTCACTCTCTCATGAATATACACAGCATGCATGGGCAGAAACTTAGTGTATGCTGATAATGAGACACACATACAGCAAACATATGTGGCCAAAGTAACTCAAGCCTTTAGTACTGGAGGACTTCAGCACCTTTTTCTTGTGGGGTCCTCCTACTGTACACAGCATTTCTACTGGGGGGTTGCTCAGCTAGGCACTCTGGGTCTCTGTCTCTCTGGAGCTCCACTCAATTACCAGGGATAGTTGTCTCCTAATGAGGACTCCAAATTCATAATTGGTTCTCTTCTTCTCCAGGTGCACAGTGCCTTGCACATAGTAGAAGTGCTTAATAAATGTTCTTTGACTGACTGCTGCCAAGTGGTCACACTTGTTTAAGTTCATTTTTGCCCGTGACTCTCTGTACCTGTGTTTCCTACAGGGAATTATCTCCATTGCCTGGCAGAGAGGTGATGGATTCAAAATACAGAATGAAATAGACATTTTAGGTCAATGTGGGGATTTATGTTGCCTGACAACGCATATGGAGGGTTTTGTTTTTCTTCTTTCTTTCTCAGTGGGGATGAGTTTTTAGGATATAGAGAAAATAAATAATTGTGAACTAAAAAAAAGATACTATATTGAATGAATTGAGGAAGACTTTCCACTTCTCACTAGCAGATGTGCAAGGATTATGCTTCACAAAGGTGTTCCCCTGTCTTGAATAGGTTTATACAGTCTACTCCATTCAGGGCTTGGCAAACATAGCCAGGGGTGGGGAACCTGCAGCCTGGAGGCCACATGTGGCCCTCTAGGTCCTCAAGTGTGGCCCTTTGACTGAATCCAAACTTATTTTGTCCAAACACTATTTTGTACTGTGAAGTTTGGATTAGTCGAAGGGCCTCACTTGAGGACCTAGAGGGCCACATGTGGCCTCCAGGCTGCCTGTTCCTTACCCTTAGGCTTAGCTTTTTAAAGGCCTCCAAGGGCCTGGCCAATTTTTGGCGGGTCAATATCAAGTTCCCTTTCCTTTTTAATCAGAAAAATTTTCTTCTTACTCTGTAAAGGGATATTATGTAGATAAATCTTTGCCCTTTATTAACATATTATTATCACATTATCTTGATTATCTGTCCCTTATTTATATTTATATGGGGGAGTAGGGAGAACCCAATGTTCCCTAATTCCCTACAAATGATCTTTGCTCCTATATTCTCAGACCTTCAAACGCAAATCAAAATACCTTGTTCATGAAGCTTTTCCTGAACTTTCAGGGTAGCAGACCAGAATCAGCAGAAGAGTTGATTTATGTAAAGCAAATTTAAAAATAAAAAAGGTCTGTTCCAGTTTCAGCAATGTGTTGACCTCTACCTGAACCTTGTTACTGGAATTCCCTTATTTGAACTTATATGCTGTATAACATCCCAGAGCTAAACTACCAGTTAAAATCTATAGCGTCAGGTGCAACTGCTGAGTTTGTACCTAGGTATAAAACCCAACTTCACATAAAAATACTAGTCTGGCATAGGTCAGAGAGCCTTTTATTTTTTTGAATACTTGGTCTCCTCATCTCTTCCCAGCTAGAAATACAGGTGCTACTCTCTGACCTGTTACTACTCTAGTTGGCCTGGAAGTTTGCACCTGCTCCATTTTTTAACCTAGACTAGTTTTCCCTTCTTTAAACAACTTTGTGTCCCCCAACCCCAATTCCCTGGGTCCCACTCTACTAATACCAAATAGTGCAGACACCTTATCATCATAGACCACTGCAGCTCAGAACACTTGAGCTCAAGAGATCCGCCAGCCTCAGCCTTCATGACAGCTAAAATTATAAACATTTTTTTACCATACTCAAGCTTCAGTGAGACTTCTACCCAAATATAGAGCTTCCTTTACAGACAACAAACTATAGAGGGATATTATTGTGATCTCCTTCTGCTGTTAGAAGGGTAAGTTCCCCCTTACTCACTCATCTTTTCTATTGCTTCAGAAAAGTTTTTGCTGCTACAATGTGGCTTTTAATACCATGGCATTCCCCCAAATTCCCAAACTTAGACTCTCCATAGTGAAAATCCAAATGTCAGTTCCCCCCCCCCAAAAAAATTACCACATATTTATTCTGTTTATTTTCTATTTTCTATATGATACAAGATATGAAGTGCTTTAGGATAATAATTATTTCATTTTTTTTCTTTGCACTGTCAGCATCTAGTTCAATACCTGATATGCAATAGGAACATAAAAAATAAAATGCTCGCTGATTGATTGGTTGGTTGGTTGATCGCTCACCAGCCTCCACTGAGGTTTTTCTTTTGTCAGTCAAATAGAGGATACATTCATTTCAAGCAAAAAATAGTTAATTAAACAGTATGGCAAGATAAGTGACATATTTAGCAGAACACTGTCTCATAGATTAACATACTACCAATGGAGGAAAGGAAACAGTTGGGAGTATAGAACTCACATGGGAAGGCACATACAGCAGATAGAACAAAGTAGCACATAGTCAGTGAACGTATGACTGGGCCAAATCCCATCTTCACAAATGGCCAGGTGAAATCATTGCAAAGCAGCCAAAGTACTCTAGTGGTATCATCTAACTAACTGATTTCTCCATTGAACTTGGGTTTTCTGCTATTTTGGTCTCCTCATCATGTTGCTCTCTGCCCTTTGTCTTTATTGCTGTTGTCTATTAGTGATCTTGACTGTTGCTGCTATGTCTCTTTCCTAACATCTACTGTTCTTATCTTACCATGTGGCCCTGTCCCCCTTGGATGGAGGGGTCAGCTTGCTTTTTAACTTGATCAACACAAAGACTATTAGTTAGTTAGTCAGTTCTTTTATGAGGCGAACCCCAGCCAGCCACAACTAAATAGTTGGTTAGGGAAGCTCTTAAGACTTTTTAAGCTAGTTTTTGGAACTATTTTTCTTCTTGTTTGGGTATGGCTCCCCGAGAAAAATGTGATATGCTTTGAAGTTAGGAATATTTTTTTTCTCCTGTAAATTCCCTGGTTCTTCAAAGCTCAGATCCAGCATGAATTTCAACACGAAGACTTTCTTGATTCCCCAAGCTAAGAGCTTTCTTCATTCCCCCAAACCCCTCCCCACTCCCAGCCCCCACCCCTCCCCGGCCCCCTTCCTGCCCCCTCCCCCACGCCCCCAGCATCCCACTGTGTAATCATTATATATGTAAACATATAGAGATAGATAGAGACAGAGATAGAGATAGAGACAGAGTCAAACAATTGCTGTAACTTTCTTTTAGGGGAAATCGAAAATGAAACATAGAACATGGTAGGCATTTAATAATTGCTTGTTTATTTATTGATCATTGTTCCTATTACCACAAAATATCTTGAGCACTCTACTTATCACATCTATAAAAGAGGTGGGTGGAACTGAGTTAAAAAATAAAGTCCTTTTATACTGCCTACAATTCCCTTGGTTGCCATGCAAATCAACTTGGGGCAAGATTAAAAGGTCAGGGCCAGAGCCAAAGGAGTTGGACACCTTTGCTCTAGTTTCTTCATTCTACATGGATGCATTTGTTATGCATTACTGACAGCAACAAAACTGTTCATTTCTCTACAACTATTTGCTGATCAATGAAACATTACTGGTAATGTTCTATCATTGTCTTCTAGAACACTTTACAAGCTTGTATTTGTACTCTAAACATCATCTTCTTGACAAAGAGTTTCATTAATTTGGTGGCTGAGGCAGTTTCTGTGCATTTTGAGCCTCAAGGTTGTGGAAACTGTTTTGTAGCAGTTTCTTATCTCTAATAAATGGAAATAGAGTCAATTCCTTTCCTTTTGTCCATTTCCTTTTTTTTTCAATCAACAGTACATTTAGAAATAATCGGATACAGCTGTTATGATTGAGCAGTGTCATCCTCTCATATAAAAGGTGTTCAATAAATGCTTGTTAATTAATCCAATTCCTTTGCTGAGCTGCTTCTTTTACTCCATAGCACTCAGTTTATTTAACAATCTGTTGTGGAAACACCTAAGTTAATCAGGATAGAGATTTGTCTGTTGTGTTAAAGGTAGTTTTTTGTTTTCTTGCATTTTTGATTTATCACTCTATTGTATTTTAAATGAATTCTCTTTCTCCCTAGTGCTCAAAGTTTAGACCTGTGTTGGCTCTGTATTCTGACATATGCCACATCACTGATCCAACTGGGCATGAACTTTCCACGGGTGGAAACAGCCATCTACGCATCACATATGCTACAATCAGACTTAATACACCCACTAATCCCTTACTAGAAGATGTAGGTTGAGAATAATTATCATTTTAATTGCATCTGTAAACCTTCCTTGGTGCTTGGAGAGATGGAAGTGGAAAATGATGAAAAGCCTCAAAGCAGAGAGCCTCATGTTATTAACCTTTAGCTGCATGCTGCTTTTTCATCTTCGCTAATCAGGATTTTTAAATGTGTAGGCATTTACGTTTGATTAAGCAGTTTTCCCTTCAAATTTAGAGCAAATAATACATCCCAGGAGAATGTAAGTTCTTTGAGGGCAGGGTGGCCTTAAAAGGTGCCTTTTATTTCTGTCTATGTATTCCTAGCCTAGCACAGTGCTTTATATATAGTAGGTGGATTGTTTTTATACTGAGAGAAATTATTTTTTTCACTTAATAGTATTTAATTTTTTTCTAATTACATGTAAAGATAATTTTCAACATGTACTTTTGTAAGATTTCGAGTTCCAATTTTTTCTCCCTCCCTTCCCACCCCTCTCCCCAAGATAGCAAGCAATGTGGCATAGGTTATCTATATACAATCATGTTAAACATATTTCTACCATTATTCATGTTGTGAAAGAATAATCAAAACAAAAGGGGAAAACCATGAGAAAGAAAAAAACAAAAAAGCAACAAAAAAAGTGAAAATGATATGCTTTGATCTCCATTAAAACTCCATAGTTCTTTCTCTGGATGTGGCTAGCACTTTCTATCAGAAAGCTTTTGGAATTGTCTTGCATCATGTATTGCTGAGAAGAGCCAAGCGTACCATAAATGATCATTGCACAATCTTGCTCTTACTGTGTATAGTGTTCTCCCAGTTCTGTTCACTTCACTCAGTATCAGTTCATGTAAATCTTTCCAGGTTTTTCTGAAATCCACCTGCTCATCATTTCTTATGGAACAACAGTATTTCATTACATTCACATACTACAACTTCTTTAGCTACTCCCCAGTTGATGGGCATCCCCTCAATTTCCAATTTTTTGCCACCGCAAAAAGAGCTGCTATCAATATTTTTGCATATATAGATCCTTTTCCTTTTTTATATTTTTGGAATACAGACCTAGTAGTGGTATTGCTGGATCAAAAGGTATGCGCAGTTAGATTATCCTTTGGGAATAGTTCTAAATTGATCTCCAGAATGGTTGGATCAGTTCACAATTCTACCAACAACGCATTAGTGTTCCAATTTTCCCACATCTTCTCCAACATTTATCATTTTCCTCTTCTGTCATATTAGCCAATCTGATATGTGTGAGGTGATACCTCGGAATTGTTTCAATTTGTATTTCTCTAATCAATAGTGATTTAGAGTATTTTTAATTTGATTATGATAGCTTTAATCTCTTCATCTGAAAACTGCCAGCTCATATCTTTTGACCATTTATCAATTGGGGAATGACTTGTGTTCTTATAAACTTGACTCAGTTATCTATATATTTAAGAAATGAGTCCTTTATCAAAAACATTGTCTGTAAAAATTATTTCCCATCTTTCTGCTTTCGTTCTAATTTTGGTTGCATTAGTTTGTTTATGCTAAAACTTTTTCGTTTAATATAGTCAAAATTATCCATTTTGCATTTCATAATGTTCTCTATCTTTTTTTGATCATCTTCCATCCCCCCCCCCATCAATCTTCCTTTCTACATAGATCTGACAGGTAAACTATTCCTTGCTTTCCTAATTTGCTTTTGATATCACCTATGATGTCTAAATCATGTGCCCATTTCAACCTTATCTTGATATCAAGTGTGAGATATTGGCCTTTGCTTAGTTTCTGCCATACTATTTTCCAGTTTTCCCCGCAGTTTTTGACAAAAAGTACATTATTATCCCAGATGTTGGAGTCTTTGGGTTTATCAAACAGTAGATTGCTGTAGTCATTTACTATGTTGTCTTATGTAACTAACCTATTCCACTGATCTGCTGCTCTATTTCTTAGGTAGTACCAAGTAATTTTGATGATTGCCACTTTATAATGTAGTTTTAGATCTGATATGGCTAGGTCGCTTTCTTTTGCATTATTTTTTCATTAATTCCCTTGATGTTTTTGACCTTTTGTTCTTCCAAATGAATTTTGTTATTATTTTTTCTAACTCTATAAAATAATTTTTTGTAGTTTGGTGTGGCACTGAACAAGTAAATTAATTTAGGTAGAATTGTCATTTTTATTATTTTAGCTTGATCTACCTATGAGCAACTGATAGCCTTCCAATTGTTTAGATCTGACTTTATTTGTGTGAAATTGTGTGTTTTGTAATTATGTTCATATAGTTGCTGGGGTTGTCTTGGCAGGCAGACTCCCAAATATTTTGAATTGTCTACAGTTATTTTAAATGGAATTTCTCTTTCTACTTTTTGCTCCTGGTTGGTAATATATAATGCTGATGATTTATGTAGGTTTGTTTTGTATCCTGCAACTTTGCTAAAGTTATTGTTTCAAGTAGATTTTTAGTTGATTCTCTAGGATTCTCTAAGTATGCCATCATGTCATCTTCGAAGAGTGCTAGTTTTGTTTCTTTATTGCCTATTCTAACTCCTTCAGTTTCTTTTTCTTCTTTTATTAAAGCTAACATTTCTAGTACAATATCGAATAATGGTGGTGTTAATGGGCATCCTTTTTTCACCCCCGATCTTACTGGAAATGCTTCTATTCCCATTACATATAATGCTGGTTGATGGTTTTAGATAGATAACTGCTTATCATTTTAATAGAAATTATTATTAAATAACAAATTATTGGAGACACCCCTTACCTTTCTCCTAGTCTATCTTATCTAGATGGAGTTGTTGCCCTACCTAACTAGAAAACCTTATTAAGAATCTAACCTAAGGTGAATTCTGGCTTGTTGTGTTCCACTCAGGGTGGTTTTTGGCAGAAGGGTAGATCTTTTGTCTAGATTGCCTGAGGCTGGGGGTGATTTGGAAGTGAATGATACCATACGCTCAAAGTCATATCCCCTAAGCCCCCCCAATTAGAATAGGTCCATCTCTCATTATAATATTCATTCTCTTTCATTACTTGTTAAGCAATCGGAGGTGATTGCCACCCTCAGGAACACCCCCTATTCCAAGGGCATATAAGCATTGAGTGGCTTCCATGAGGGTTCTTTGGCATTTAAGAGTGTCACTGACCCCTTTTATTAATTATGAGTTAGCATGATTTAGAAAATGATTAATTACCCAGAAACTATATCTCTCAAACTTTTTATAGGTCACAATAGAATTGATTTCTATTAATTCAACAAACACTTATTAAACACCTGGTTTTTAGAGGGGAAGAGGAGGTGCTACAGGTACGAAGATTTTTTAAAGTGACTTATCTTCTCCCAAGACAATTACATTTTATGGGGGCAAAGGAAATAATATATATTCTGATCATTGTAATACAAGGTAGAAATCTCTACAAAGCACTGCAAGGAAATTTTAGGAAAGAGGGAGTACTTTTACCTAGGGTAATCATGGAAAGCTTCAAATAGGGTGAGTAAGATATGAAAATAATTTTGACACACATACTGCCAAGGAGGGAATGTATGCTAAGCATAGGGGATGATCTATAGGAGCGAAATGACTTGGGGGAATGCTATGTTACATTCGCCAAATAGCTACCAGTCTAGTTGGCATGGAAATAATATGAAATAAAAGGTGTAAATGTAGGTTACAGACAATTTACCTAATAGAGGCAGCTAGGCGGTACAATGGCTAGAGCTTTGGGCCTGAAGTCAGGAAGATGGTTTAAATGTGTTCTCAGACACTTACTAGCTAAGTAACCTTGGGCAAGTCATTTAAATTGTCTCCCTGAATTTCCTTATCCATAAAATAAGGATAATAACAACCCCTCCCTTCTGGGATTGTTGTCAGGATAAAATGAGATAATATTTCTAAAAGAGCTTGGCAAACCTTAAAGTGCTATATAGATGCTAGCTGTTGTTATCATTGTTTTGTTCTTATTTTATTATATTATTTACTATTATTTATTTATTTATTATTTTTATTCCCAGACTAAGAGATCTATATGTGGACAATAATAGGATGTCACTTTCTACTTCAATTAATTAATTCAATAAGCCTTAATTCATGGTGTGATTATATATTCATACTGAGTAAGCTAGAACAATAAATAAAACCTGGTCCCTACCTTAAAAGTGCTTAAAATATAGTGAGGAGGGGAGGATGACATAATACATAAATATAAAATGACTGGACTTGTGATTTCAATAATATAGGGAATTCTCAGGTAAAGAAACTTCACTATCAGTACAAGTCACTACATTTTCTCTACTTAAAGTCTTAGAGAGTTGCAAGGAGCACTGAGAGTGTAAATAATTGCCCAGGGTCATTCCTCTAGTTTGCCTCAAGGGCTAAACAAAAACTCAAGTTTTATTGGCTTTGAGGCCAGTTCTTTAATCAATATGGCTTTCTCCCTCTCCAAGTAAATATAGTAAAGTAAAAGGTATGGGTGATGTCTTTTGTCTTTTTTTTTTGATTTGTGTGTAAATTGGATTTAAGTGAGGTAGAGTTGCACAACAAAGTCATCACAGTCCAGTGGCAGGACAGAATCAAAACGACTGGTGATGGCTCAAGATGCAGCAGATGACCTTGGCATCTTAGATGTCTAAGAAGCTCTAAGCACTCCACAGCACCTGCTTCAGCTGCCTTCATGGCCACTGGAACAAATTGTTTTCATCTGCCCATTCCACCAGGAGAAGTCTTCACATGCTTGGGGGTTAGACACCCCCCTAACTCACTAATGGGTTTGAGACCCCTTGGTTACTCTCAACCTCATTCAGCAGTCTGTAGAAACAATTTACCTGGGTGTGGCCACTGTGCATGCCACAACTTCTTGGAGCCACAGGTGAGAGTTGGGTGGTACAGGTGGACACCAAAGGTAGAAAGCAGCCCTGAAAAGGGTCTGGCAGCCCTCATACCAGAAGTACCAGTCCTCCCTGAACACTCCCTACACCTCAGTGAATATATAAGTGTATGAAGAATTAAAGTTGTCAGGGATAATGTTTGATACATCTTTGTATCTTTTCCAGCACCCAGAATGCATATGAAATAAGGCTTTCCAGGTTTAGGGAATGACATAAGTAAAGACTTAAAATCAGGAAAACTCATTAAGTGTTTAGAGAAAGGTTAGTAGCTTGAATATAGAAGACATGATGGAGATCAGTGTGAAATATGACTGAACAGTTGTTTGGAGCATAGCTGTAAATACAAGACCTTGAATGCCAATCTAAAGATTTTTGACTTTGATTTAACAATCAAATGGTGATGGGATTCATCAAAGGTTTCTGAAGAGTAGTAGCAAGATGGAATAATTTGACCACACTTATGTATTAAGGAGATTAATTTGGGAGAGATCTTTGTAGATATCCTAGCTTACCAGATCTTTAGCCTTCTTAATTCCCTTTATCCTCTATCTTCATTCCATCCTAACCACCCAGAGGGGAGGTTATTTCTCAGATCTCACCATCACCCATAAATGCTTCACCATGATCTTGAACTCTGAAATTCACCACATTGATCATAACCTAATCAAACATGTTTTCCTCTACACTACACGATGCTCCTCCTAAACCCAATATTTATTGTCAGGATGACTTTTCATCCCTCCCTAATTTCTCTGTCCATTACTCTTTATCTGGCTTCACATTCCTTCTTTCACAGTCTTAATCAGTTAATCAGTTCAAACATACTGTCCTCCAACCTTGAATCCCTTACCTCTTCATATTGCTGTTCATGCTTCCCCCAGCTAATTCTCATCCCTGGATGAACACTACTATCTGACTACTTTTCTTTTTTTTTATTATAGCATTTTTTTTTAATTTTTAGTTTACAACACTCAGTTCTACATAATTTTGAGTGCCAGATTTTCTTCCCTCCCTTCCCCCCTCCCTCCCCAAGATGGCATGGAATCCCATGTAGCTTCCACGTATAACTTTGCATTGAATTAATTTACACACTAGTAAAGTTATGGAGAAGAACTGTGATCAATGAAATGAATCACGGGAAAGAAGAAACAGGACCAAAAAAAAAAAACAATCCAAAAACAAAAACAAAAGAGAGAAAAAGAAAAATCAAAGGGCAGGGGTGGAAGGCTAGCATGAAGTGTGACTCAATCTGCATTCATACTTCATAGTTCTTTCTCTGGATGTAGACAGCATTCTCCATCGTGAGTCCTTTGGGGCTGTCTTTGTACCTTGTATTGCTGAGAAGAGCGAAGTCTGTCAGGGTTGGTCCTCACAGAATCCATATATCTGTGGTTGTGTATAA
The DNA here is from genome assembly GCF_011100635.1 of Trichosurus vulpecula. Classification (NCBI taxonomy): domain Eukaryota; kingdom Metazoa; phylum Chordata; class Mammalia; order Diprotodontia; family Phalangeridae; genus Trichosurus; species Trichosurus vulpecula. The sequence continues at coordinate 309,109,009 of NC_050575.1, forward strand.
TGTTCTCCTGGCTCTGCTCTGCTCACTGAGCATTATGTCGTGTAGGTTTTTCCAGGTTGTTATGAAGTTCATATCATCCCCATTTCTTATAGCACAATAGTATTCCATTACCTTCATACACCACAACTTGTTCAGCCATTCCCCAATTGATGGGCATCCCTTTGATTTCCAATTCTTAGCTACCACAAAAAGAGCCACTATAAATATTTTTGTACATATGGGTCCTTTTACCACTTGTGTTATTTCTTTGGGATACAACCCTAGAAGTGGTATTGCTGGGTCAAAGGGTATGAACATTTTTATAGCCCTTTGGGCATAGTTCCAAATTGCTCTCCAAAATGGCTAGATCAGTTCACAACTCCACCAGCAATGTAACAATGTTCCAATTTTCCCACATTCTCTCCAGCATTTATCATTTTCCTGCTTTGTTATTTTAGCCAATGTGACAGGAGAGATGTGGTATCTAAGAGTTGTTTTGATTTGCTTTTCTCTAATCAGTAGTGATTTAGAGCATTTTTTCATATGCCTATAGATCTCTTTAATTTCTTCCTCTGAAAACTGCCTGTTCATATCCTTTGACCATTTCTCAATTGGGTAATGACTTGTATTCCTATATATTTGGCTCAGTTCCCTGTATATTTTAGAAATGAGACCTTTATCAGAGATACTAGTTGTAAAGATTTTCTCCCAATTTTCTGCTTCCCTCCTAATTTTTTTTTACATAGGCTTTTTTGTAATGCTGATGAATACCACCTAAGGAAGTGACATAATCACAAGGACTAGGTCTACTACAAATGAATATTATCTGAACTCAGCTGGGCTTTCATTGGCACAAAGCAATTTTTAAATTCTCCCTAGGTAACCCATGTTTTATTTGAGCTCTAATGCCTGGGTAAATGGGAAGAACAATTCACATAAACACTCATATGACTTGTTCCCCATCACCAACAAAAACTCTGAAATATTAGTGTCAGGCTCCTTCTGCTTCCCTGAAAAGGGTTCTCAGCTCTGTTACAAGTATTCAGACTAGCAACAAATGGAATAAATACAGTTTTTATTTAAGCTGACAAAAAGACAGAAGACTTTTGTACCTAAGTCTATGGATAGTCAAGAAAAGCTCCTTCTGACCAAATGGGACTCATGTAGTTCTTTCAGCTTATAATTGAAGGACTTTCATTTTTAGGGACTCAGAAATGAGAAGCTGAATACTTACGCCATCTGTAATATATCTTCCATGTATGTGATCTCCTCTGACATCTTGAGATGAAGCACTGGTATGGGTAATAGACTGTCAATTCAGCTTACCCTCCAGGGACTTAATCACAAACTATATTACAATATATGCTGTACAGAATATAGGCATTTAAGTCACCAAATATTTTTTCTAGAATTTGAGTTTATGGATAAATACGTCCCAAATCATCCCAGTTGGTTTGCCTTGGGGGAGTTTATAAGGGAATTGTCTTTGAATATCCAGAATCTAATCTGAAAAACAAGACAGTCAGCTAAACTAACTGCAAAAATGCAGTTATATCAAGTGATCCTTTTACAAGGTGTGAAGAAGTTCAGATGATCCTGTGTACATCTTGGTTGCACATATAGTATCTATTTTCATGTTGTCAGTCTCACTAGACTGTGAGTTCCTTAGAGGAAAGGGACTGTCTTGCCTTTCTTCATATCTCCAACGCCTGGCACATAATAGGTATTTAATAAATGTTTTGGTGACTTGACCTGAATGAGTTAGCAATGTGATAGGATGAACCATGATAGGTCATATCCAGTAGGTGACCTTTCAACGTCAGTCTAGATAGTAGGGGAAAAGAGGAATGAAATATATTAAAAGACATAGGGAACTGGAGTTGGGAAGGCTGAAAGCAACTGGCTAGAGCTGGGACATCAGGGGAGGTGGGTTGGAACTGCCATGGAGAAAGGGTCCAGGACTTCAAAACTGAGGCATTTGGAACTGACCAGGAGTGCAGCATCAGGACAAATAGTTGCTGAAACAAGACGCCTCACTAGTAATCCTGTACCTGATTTTCTCCTTTGGGCTATGTCATAGTAACCTAGAACCTCTCCCTCTGAGTACAGGGAAAGACTATTCAGTTTTATTTGTTTTCACATTCACTTTGTCTGTATAAACAATGTTGACTACAGACCTTCATTACAACTGGGTATACTTTTTGTAAATGGGGCTAGAAGATGGCAATGGAGAAGAGAATCCTTAAAAAAAATGGAGATAGATCTAACAATGAGATATTTTACTACAACACTTTTACTGGGGACTCAGAGAGAAAAGGAAAGTTCCAATTCATGTTCTTTCACTAGGTTGGAAGTTGTATTTAAAATGCATCTAGATTAGTGTTTCTCAAAGTATGCTCCAAGGACACCTAGGGGGTTCTTGAGACCCTTTCAGGGAATGCATCTAATTAAAAGTTTTCGTAATAATACCTTTGTTGTTAACCTGTTTTTCAGTCATGTTCGACTCTTTGTGACCACATTTTCTAGGCAGAGATAATGGAGTGGTTTGCTATGTCCGTCTTTCACTCATTTTACAAATGAGGAAACTGAGGCAAACAGGGTTAAGTGACTTGCCCAACGTCACACAGCTAATAAGTTTCTGGGGCTGGATTTGAACTCAGGAAGATGAGTTCTAGTTCCAAGGCCAGTGCTCTACACTATACCCTATACCACCTAGCAACCCTAATGATACTAAAATGTTTTAATTTCTAATATGGCAAATATCATAGGTATAACCAATATAAACAAAAGTTCATTGGGAATATCCTCAATAATTTTTAAGGGAGAAAGGTGTTCAAAGACCAAAAAGTCTGAGAACCTCTGATCTAGACAACTGGTGAATAGTACTGCACGGAGTACAGATCAGAGTGATTGAACAACCCTGTTCACCACCCCTCTTCACCCCTACAAGCCTAGAGTATTATATTGAGATTTAAAAATGCTAAATTCACAGCAACCCTTTGTAGCATGTAGAGCAAGTATTATTCAATTCCATTTTAGTGAAGGAAACTGAGGGCACAAGAAATAAAGGCATTTGTTCAAGATCCTGTGCACTGTCAGAGGTAGAATTTAAGCCAATGCTTCCTGGTTTCAATCAATTAAGTAGAGAGCATTTATTAAGTACCTCCTATGTGCCAGATACTATTTTAGAACCTGAGATGACACAGACAAAAATAGCACCTACCCTTAAGGAGTTTACATTTTGCTAGGAAAGATGGCACGTTACCCACAGATAGATATGCAGAATATTTTCAAAATAAAGACTCAGTAATTTGAAGGATGAGCATTTGCAGCTGAAGGATCAGGGAAAGCCTCCTGTTGGAGGTGGCATTTGAAGCCCAACTGTTTTTCCTCTATACCACCTCTAAAGTTCTGTCTCTTCAAAGCCAAAAGATTATCCTCTGAAATTTCCTTTAAAGACATTCTGGGAACTTCATTGAACATTTGTGTTACTCGCTTTTGGGAACCTGCCTTGATGTCATTAATGTGAAATGCTACCAAATGGCCTGGGAAGTACTCTTTAAAAGTATCTTATAAAGAAGAGAGCATCTTCATTGTAAGTTCTTCTACTCGTAAGGCTAAAATGGGTGATAATACTAGGCTCTGCGCTATTTTTACAGGGCGATAATCTGACTCTTGAGCAGTCAAACTTGATAGCAAGGCTGACAGCAGAGCCTTTTATCCCAAAGAGGCCATCTCTGAGAACACTAGCCCGGTTGTCATCCTAGCTCCAGAAAGCATTTTGCTATCATTTTGTATCACCTCACTTTGGGTTCCAACTGGGTGGTATAGTAGCTATTCAAAAGATTCACACCCATCTCCCTCACCTGGATGGAAACACCACTCTGAAAATGCCCAGATTTCTTAGAATGTTAAGATACATACACTGCTTCAAGATGAAATACTGGAGGGCTGCAGTGGTGGTGGAAAATATATCCATAAATATTTCAATTGTATTTAGTATGAACTCCCTGCATATCCTTGCAATGTCATGAGAAGACAAGAAAGACCCTAGGCACATTGGGTGAACACTCCATGGTGTTCACTGTGGGAGGACATGGGAAAAGGGAAGGTGGAGTTAATAAGTATTTACATAGCACCCATTATAGGTCAGGCATATGTGCATTTACAATTATTATCCCATTTGATCTTCTCAACAGGCCTGGAGGTAGGTGCTATTTTTTATCTCCATTTTATGAGAAAACTGAGGCCAACAAAAGTTAAGTAATATACCTGGGGTTACACAGCTAGTCACTTTGTGAGGCTGGATTTGAACTCAGGTTTTCCTAACTCCAAGCCCAATGCTCTATCCACTCTGCGTCATCAATCCTAGTCTTGGCAGACATGGATTCTTTGAAATCATCATAGGTAGAGGTAATAATTACTTTGAGGACATCATAGATCCCCAGTATGTCCATCTTCTTCTCATAGGTTCCCTTTGTTTCCATCTCTATTTTTGAGGAGGTTCTGCCTTCGCTTTGAGATATCTATAGGTACCAAGGAGTTAATTGAATGCTGCTGAGCTAAGAGGCACAATGAGTGAATATATAAAAATGAATCTCAGATTAATTCCTGATCCTTTTCTATGCAAATGAACAGATTGCAGTTTGGAACTCTGCTATGTTTCATTCTTGTGTCTGCCATGCCTAGCACAATTCCATGACAAATATCGTCACTTAATAAATGTTTATTTGACTTTGAAGTGGTATGGGAGACAAACATAGTACAGAGTGTTCATAAAGTCTGGACACAAAGGAAGTGTGGAGTTATTGCATCCAGTTCATGTGAATTTTGCAAAGCGCAACAACCTTTGTACCATAAATGATGGAAATCACATTGAAGATGTTATTTGTTAATATTCCAATTAAATAAAATGTTGAAAATTTCATTCATTTCATTTCTTGAAAATATGCATTTTTCCTATGTGTCCATACTTTAGGAACGCCCTGTAGTTCCATAAATACAGAGACCTATAGAGAAGAAGTGAGGTTCATCATAGGCAATAGAAAAGTTGTGTGAATGTGTTGGGTTTTTTCTGCGGGGGCAGGTGGAAGCAAGGGGAGGACAGTCAGGTTAAATAAAAGTTATTCTGTATCTGAAGTAATGGAAGTCTGAGTGCTTGCATGGAAGCTAAAGGTAATTTCTTTTCCTTTTGTTGTATATACCTACATATGAGTCAAATTCTGATATTCCTGGCCAAAAATATAAAAGTTAAATTCTACAATTCCTGGGAAAGACCCTGAATGGGACTATGCCACCAAAAGAACATGATATAAAAAGACTCCCGGTTTGAATGTGGTCCATCTAAACCATTTCTTTAGTTCTGGGCCACATGTTAAAGTTGACTTATAGCATCTCCGTATCATGGAACTACATAATTGGAAAGGACATCCAAGGTTCAACCTATAAACATATGCATTTAGCCTCTCCTTGAAGAAGTGATGGCAGACGCAATACTTTCTAATGCAACAACTCTACTTCTACTTCTTAAGAAAATTTCTTATATGTTACAGGTCTGCCTTCTTAGACCAAACAGAACCATTCTGATCTCTCTTCTGGAGGGAGGGCAGTAGCTCTTCAAATATTTGAAGAATATGATAATTGAATCCAATATTTGAGTTGTGGTCAGCCCAGGGAAGAGTACAGTGGCACTTTGTGGTTCTGGGAACTCTATGCTTACTTGTGCAACCTATATGTAAATCTCTTTTTTGGGGGTGGGGGGTACAATTTGAATTGAACTGAGTTGGACAGAATACAGGTAGATATTTTAGTGAGATGTGATTTGGCATACTTGCCTGAGGAACTAATTGCTCTATTGTTTTCTACATTTTAGTTTCTAGGGACGTCTTCCCATTTGTCAAATATTTAAATAGGATAATGTGATACTTATGGCAATGACAATCATAACATGGCCTTCCCTACATTAGTATAATAATTCACATTTTATGAAATAGGTTACCTTAGACATTTCTCACAAAAACCCTGTGAAGTGGGTAAAGCAAGATGTCTTATCTTTATTTAACCCATGAGGAAATTGAGTCTTCGACAGAATGACTTGCAAAAGGACATCCAGCTGGTAAGTGTGGAGAGTTCCCTGATCAACTCTATGAGCCTACAGAGTAGAGCCATATGAGAACTCAAGCCTTCTGAGTTCTTCTCCAATGTCATTTCCTTACATCAGGGGTGTCCAACATGCAATTGTCCTGGCAACACACCCCAGTGGGCCTGAGTTGGATAAAGATGTATTTGATAAATATTTAACAAAATAAAAATATATCAAAACATAGCTACATTACATTTTAAAACTAAGTTAATAGGTGACCCACAGGAATCCTTATTGTCCCGTTGATATTTGAGTTTGATACCAGGGGCCGACAGAACATTGCTTCTGATGTGAAATGACTGGAGTCTATATAGAAATGAATTCATTCATCCATCTCTTGTCTAATAAACCAGTCTCCCAACTGATCTTTTGAATATCTTGTAATTTGTTATTTAAAACTAAATTTCCCCTTTTTATAGTTTGAGTTTTATAGTTTGGAGTTAGTGAGGTGGAGTAAGGTATAGGGAGATAGGAGATAAAAGCACAATGTTTGGGATTAGGAAGCTGATAACTTCTCTATGCTGCAATTTGGTCATATCACACCTGTGGTCGTATGATCAACTTTGGTAATCACATTTTAGAAAGGATTTTAATAATCTGAGCAGCATCCAAAGTAGGGCAGCCAACATGGTGAAAGACTTCAATGTCTTGTCATATAAGGCTCCATTGGAGGAACATGGAATGGTTAGCCTAGAGAAGTCAAGATTTAGGAAGTACATGAAAAGCTGTTATGTGGATGAGGGATCAGACTCATTAGCTAGATCGCTGGAGTATCGGTGTGGCTAAGTACACAGTATATTTATGACTAGAGGAGTGGCCAGAAATCACTGTTATTGTTGTTTGTATCTTTTGCCATAAAAACTCATAAAAGCAGATTGCTCAGGTGAGGAGGAATTGCATTCTCCAAGCAAGGGTGAATGGTGCACTGACAGAGATCAAATCACCAATGTATTCAAGTTGAATCTGAAGAGGTAAGTACAAAAGGGCTATGAAAACAAAGTGCTATAGAAAGTCAGGCTATATTGAATATTTATAAATGACTTAACCTCCATGTGATAAAATATTGGTCAAACCATGTGTTTCTGGAGAGGTAAGATCCTGCAGCAAATACACAAGAATGTATACAGGAAAGAGAAGGAAGAGGTAAAGGGCCGTTTGGCCTGAATTAATTGAAGATGAAGAAAACAACTGTTTTCTATAACAACTTCTAATCCCAGGGTGTTTTTTTTTGTTTTTTTTTTTGCAGTTTTAGGGGGTGGTGAAGTTTTAGGGGGAAAACAAATTCAAGGCAAGGGTATTTAACCTGTGGTCCATGGAATTTATTTTTAAAACAATTTTGATATTATATTTAATGTAATTAGCTTCCTTTTAATCATACATATTTTATGCATTTAAATCATCATTCTGAGAAGGGGTTCATAGGCTTCTGCAGATTGCGAATGGCTTCCACCATACAACACGAATTAGGAACGTCTTTGAATCTTCTAGGAATTATAGTTTGAAATAGATAGCACTATTTTTTTCCCCATCCTGAGAGAACCTCAGCCATTCTAAAAGAGATATTGCAAGGCCATTAAAGAATAGTGGCTGGTCATGACTGGTGTTCAATACAATTCTAGTCCACTCTGTTGGCTGCAACTTTCATCCACCAAGACAGATGTTAGAGTGGTGAGCAGAATATGGGATGTGTCTGATTACTAGTGAACTTTCTCCTAACATAGAATTCTTGCGGATGATAAAAGTGCCTCTTTTCTTCCCCACCCCTTTCTTCTTTTCCATCTGAGAAAATGAATATGTGAACCAGAGTTTTTCTACTCTTTAAAGTTGTTTTCTTGCCTTTCTAATTAATACCAAAGGTAGATGATTTGAGATGAGTGACTGATTTTAACTTTCTGATTGTGTGAATGGAGAAGGCAAACATAAAACAAGCTCTGAGATGCTTATTATACAGACAAGAGAGAAGAAAAAGACAAAAAGTTCGAGCCCTTGGTCTAAAGTACCAAGTGTCTATACTGGCTGGAGGCTCTAAACTAAAAGTAGAGAATTTCATTGATATAGATTTGGTTTTGTATATGTTCAAAAAGAAGTAAAGCTGCATGTATATATACCAAATATTCTATATAATTTGTATTATATCTGTGTATGCATTTATCTTTTTTTTCTTTCTTGGGTTAAAGTACATTGGTGATCATTGTGGTCTGGGGGGAAGTTGGGCTGTTGTGTTTGTTAACATTTCCTCCTTTATTGCTTCCCAATCCAATTTACTTGCAAGTCATGGCATCACCGTTCTGATGTCATGGTCCTTTTGGAGAACAAGGGCAAATAATAACAACAATCCCTCAATATACATGTGCAAATAAAACTCTCTGTAAGTGAGTAGTTGAGAGTGGTGATGGGAGTAGGACAAATGGAATGTCAGGCCCTGTCCTACAATCTAAAGGCAGAGACCAGAGGAAGGAAGGAATACTTTTTCCTGTAATTTTCTCTTTCATCCTCTAAATCAAGAGAGTAAAATATTATTTCTCCCAAGTCTAAAACCTGAAAAATTTTCCCAGGGTATTCCAGGGAGGAACGAACTGGAGGACCTGGGAGTTTTGCAGCCATCAGGATTCTCATATTCTTCAGCATTAACCATCAAATTTTTGACCTCACAAGCAAGTGTCTGCTCAACTACCTACTCTGTACTTTATCCTTTCCCAGAAGTATGAGAAAAATGTGGGGAAAGGTAATTTTCCTTTATCTATGACATATTTTTCTGAAGATGTAGCAGAGGGGAAATGGCATTATGAGGCCAGGATATTTATATTTATACTTCATTGAAAATTGCTACTGTAGTGATGAGTCTTTGGTCTCATTAGCCCTGTGAAGAAGAAACCTCATTAGGATTTCAAGGTGCCACTCATGTATTAATCTAAGATGTCAATAAAAGACTCTTTATTCATAAATAACCGATATGCAGTAATTTATGTCTGTACATTTTTCTTCAAAAGTCTGTAGCCATCCAATTTCTGCAAACTCTACATAAAACATCCAAACTGTCCATTTTTCAATACAATATAACACAGCTGTTGGGCATTACCAAATATATATATATGTATATATATATATTTATATATATGTACATGTGCTGAAAAAGAAGCCAGTGCAGCCTTTTCTAAGGAGTCCATCCAAGTATTTACTGTACAACATTCAGAATTTACATTGATAGTACAAGGCACAGAAAGTGTGGTATGAAGCCAAGGCCATGCTTTATTCAAACTATCTTCTCTGGCTTGCTTGCTCCTTCAGCTTCATGTCAAACCAAATGTTCAACCAGCTCTTTATTGTTTCTGTTTTCTTCCAGCTCTTAACACAGTTAAATGAAACAGGGAATAGGGTGGGGGAGGAAGATCTGAGTCATTTGTTCAGAAAGTGCCTGCAGACCAACCCCACATCACACCACTACCAAAGGGGACAAATAAATTAATTCCCCCCCCCCAAAAAAACACAAAGAAACAAACAAAAACAATAACAAAAACACCTTCTGAAGTCTATTCAATACAGAAATGGAGAAAAATGAAAAACAATTGGTTTCATTATTTGTATTTGAGTCAGGAGAATAAGATGCTGTTTCCCTCTATATTTTCACACATTTAAGTGTATGTGTGTAGGAGGGGGCATTGGATGGACCCCCAAAGAACAATTAAATGCAACTATGAAATATGGACAAGAGGAAGCAGGAGCTTGATTACTTTTTGGAAAGGGCAAGGAGAATTTCTTGGCCAGAAATTTGATCACCTGGAGTATATTCTCCTTCCTTATTGTTCTGTCCCTGAATGCATGGGAGGGCCAATGGCAAGGGCACACAGGGATGGCAAGTTAATAAAGATTTCTGTTCTTGATTCTCTAAGAGAATTCTCAGTGCAGGGCTTGGTTAATGGCACTGAGTTGCCATATGTTCTAACATTAGAATTGGTTAGGAAGAGAGAATAGAAGAATGCCATTTGGAGCTATTCTCACCTTGGTTCTCTTTGCCATGATAAATGTGTCTTGGGGAATGACAGTTTGCTTACAAACTGCCCTTATATTCTTAAATCACAGAGCTGGGAAGACTCCTAAGAGTTCATATAGCCAGTTATCTTACTTTCAACAGAACTTGGCCAAGATAGGTAGTCTTCAAATACAGGGCAGAGGAAGATGTATAGAAGGCAGGGAGTGTATCTTTTTTTTTTTTTGGCTTTATTTTCCCAGCATCTTTGCACATAGAAAACGCTTAACAAATGCTTGTTGAATTAGATTGAATTGAATTAAATTTATTCCTGCTTGGAAATCATCAGACTACATGACCTTGGACATACTTCCCATCTCTGGAATGCCATGCTTCCTCCCCACCATTAAAGATGTAGGATTCTGAAGTTAAAACCCAGGCACATTAAACTCCAAGGAAATGTCCTATTTTCTGTTATGCTAAAATGTTGTTATATTGAATCTTACTTGAAATGATGTGACCATTGTCTAAGGGCTTGGGAAACAGAGATTAAAAGGACATTTTTTCTCCAGATTTTAACAAGATTAACATAAAACTGTAGCCATCCATGAAAAGAATGGCATGCTTTTCTGCAAGATGCTATCATTATCATTAAGTGCTGCATCTTTTGGTGACAGTGGTATGGTTCATATTGAACCACTTTTCCTAGATTTCAATTTTATTTGTTAAAGAGAGAAGGGAAAAAATGATCCTAAAAGTTCGGGTCTAACCGGGAAGCGTTCTGCAAATGTTTATCTTTGGGTTCATATGGTGGGTGGGTTCTAAGACATGAAGCTTGATGTTCACTTCCTAGGCCCACCTCATGAGGACATTCCAAATCCATGGTCTTCACAGCAAGAGAAAAAAAAAAAGCTAAGCAGCTGCTTAAAAAACTACAATTACTCTATGTGCGTTAAACTTCCTACTTCAGATTACAGTACTACACACTAGTGACTAATTGGCGAGGGTTGGTCTTCCATCCCCTTTCCTTTCTTTAATAGAAAAAAAAAACTCCCTTCTTAGTGCCATCCTATTGGGCTAGATGGCCCTGTTGTGGGGATATAAGACGACCATATAACCATGTAGTGGACCCTTGCCTACCTAGAATCGCTTGCAAAAACACCACATGCTGTTTAATACACCCAAACAGCTTGGTAAACTGCAGCTTTTAAAATCATTTGGAAATTAAAAACACACAAAGAAAATGCAAACACATCAAAGATCAGTTAACATTTTCACTTTTGTGACAGTTGACAAAATACACTTTTGTTTTTTGTTCTGGAAACTTCTATAGGGACAAAACAGTGGAAACCGCGCCCATTCAGCTCTTAGCTAAAGCATTGATTTTCAAATACAGCATTATGGCAACTAACACCAAGGGCTACTATTTTTTTTAATGCCACTATTGTTAGGACAACATTTTGCTCTCCCATTTCTATGCAGCTGTTATCTCTAATAAAGACAATGGGAGATACTAAGAAGACAGAATCTTGCAATGTTACATGAAGAAAAAATAATGAAAGTAAGCCATACAGTAGGCCAAAGAGGCACATTTCTAGCTCATCCACAGTTCTTTTGAACTTGCTATAGTTGGAACAAAAGCCTCTGGGAGAACTTTTCCTTTACTGCATCTGTCAACTATATTATTCAAGACATTTACAGAGGGCAGCTTGACCCACTACTAATAGACAGAAAAGAGAAATGACTAAAAGGGGAAAAAAGAACACTGCACTGATATATTTCACAACATTTTCTAACTTCACAGATACCTTTGCTAGAAGTTTGGCATCTGGAGAAAGCTTCCTGAAAGGAAACGAATATACCATGTCTTTCTACTTTTTTTTTAAGATAACATCTTTCAGAGAGACAAGTCCTTCAAGTCTTGAAGTCCAGAGATTTTAATCCAAAGAAAACCCCTGTTTTAGTGATTTAAACTTAATAGCCTCTCTCAGAAATTCCTGAAAGAAAAATGTATAGGCCATAGCAAAGGATAACAGCTGCTTTTGGAGATAAAAATAATAATAATAAAAAGTTTCCCCCCACTTTAAAGAGAACAGTGTCAATTCTTTTTCATCTCTTACAAAAAGGCCAATAAAATTTTTGTGGGAGTACATCCTAGTTTTATGGGACTTCGTGCACCAGTAAATGAAGTTTTGCATTTAAATCTACAGAGCTAGCTTCCTTTCGGCTTAAAGGATTTTAATGTAAACTAGTCAGACTGCACAAGCAATGTTGTAAAAACCATAAATTAATTTTATGAAGCTGCAGTCTGGTAAAGCCATGAAGTATACCACTTTGGTGACATAATTGTAAGTCATTTTGAAAATACAGCTATTAGTCTTAAATTACTCATAGGATCCAAAATGGCAGGGGGTAGGGTAGTACACATCATGACATTTTCTAAACACACCACCAAAAGCTAAAGGGTTCTTTCTCTCTTTTTCTCTCTGGTTCTCTCTCTTTCTGTCTTTTTCTCTGTCTCTGCTTCTCTCTGTCTGCCTCTCCCATGCATGATCCCAGTACAAAAGATGAACAAGACAATCTATCAAAGTAAGGCCTCAGGATGACAAGTGAAATCTAGTTCAAGAGGGGCATTTGCTTGGCAAGTCTCAGAGCAATGACAGCCAAACATCAAAGACCACGCAGGGGTTTAGTTTGGGCTAAGTAGTCCGAGGTTCAAATGGTGATCTAAGGCTCTATCAGATCTGCCCCTAAAGCCCATTGCTCTGTAAATCTTACAAGTTGTCTTATTAGACGTCCATTGCTGCACTGTTGAATGACTCTAAAAGTAGCAAGAATTCAACTTCTGCACCTGCTTTCAGAAGAAGGGAGATTAATATGTTAGGAAGGGGAAGGAGAAAGAATGAGTCAAAGGGTTAGTTTGAACATTTGGTTGCTGTTCAGACAAGATTTTATTTCCTTTGTCATTGCCTCAAGCAGTGAGGTGCACCTTAATTCAACCTCTCAGCCTCAGTTTCCGTATTCATGAAATGAGAGAGTTGGACGTGATGATCTTAAGGAACAATCTATCTTTTTATCGGATGAGTCTATAAGCTTAAGCCACAAGTGGGGAAAAAACGGCCATTGAGCTAATATTCAGTGGGTAAAAATGGCCCCATTTTACCTTTAAATGTTCAAAATAAATTTTCATCAGTCTTGTTTAAATTTTGGGTCTGTTGTCAAATACAAGAACACTCTTTAAAAATGCTGAGATTCATTCAAGGTCTGTCTTAATTTACATCAATGGATGAAATGCTTAGCAGGCCATTCAAGAGAGAAGAGAAAAATGCTGAGAGTCCTACTTTAGGGCAGAAAAAAATATAGGGAAGTAGTGGTAATATCTTTTTTCTCTGAGGAGCCAAAAATAGCTGCTCTGCAAATTCTCCCCGAATCCCTCCTCCCAAATCAGTTCTGTACTTGTTTTGATGATTGACTCTCTCCAATGCTGCTTCTTCAAGAAACTACTTCAGAGATGTCAAATGACTTATATACTCCCATGGATTCTCTCCATTGTTCCCTATAAGGGATAAACATGTTGAACAGACTATTAAGAAAAGGGCATTCTCCTGATCTAGAGACAGTATTTCAGAAAATAGGTTTGACAGTTCTAAGTAGATCTGTCTGTTCTATACAATAATCCATTCAGTTCCTGAGAAAAGCCTTATGCTGCTGAATTTCATGTAGCAAAGCCAATGCAGGAGTCAATATGCACCAGACTGTGTTATATATGGCACCATAAATTCCAAGCTTTTAGACCATTTCCCTTGTGGTATTATTTTTGGATTTTTTTAAAAAAGGGCTTTAAAAAAAGGATGGTTATACATTTTAATAATTGTTCAGGAAGCTTGTTCTTTGGATAAACTAACACATTTATATAGTTAGCTAATTTCATCTCTTTGGATACTGTAAAATTTCCCCTTTCCACCTGTTGCTGGTATAACTTTGGGAGAGTTAGGATCTGCTTATCCAATCTGTGGCCTTTTCAAGTCCCTGCCTCCTCCTCCTTCTCCCCCCTTCTGTTGTCATGTCTAAGAAGAATGTTAATCTTCCAAGTAATGTTTCCTCATAAACATAACTAGGGACTAGAGGTCAACCTAAACAGAATCCATTTGACTATTTGAATGAAGCTTTGGTCAAAAAGGTTTTATGGGAAAGGAGGTTAAAACAAAGTTCTTGAATTTCTTGTAGATTTCCAAATTTTCAGGGTAATGAAATTCACTATTTCCCCCATGTGACTGGAAATTAGCTATGCCACTATAGTGTTGCCAGAAAGAATTAAACTTGTGGGAATAGATGGCATTGTAACAGCTTATGTTATAGGATGGCCCCTTTGAGGATGAGGATATTTCATTTTTATCTTTGTATTCACAGTGCCTAGTACTAGGTAGGCACCTAATAAATACTTCTTGACTCAAATGGAATATATACCAGATACTATCCAAAGTGAAAGATTCTCATGACTCTTTAAAAAAAATCCTGGGGAGAAAGTGGTCCAGCACTTTTACTGGAGGGTTCTCAATGATAGAAAAATGTGAGAAACATTTCAATAAACTTCATCAAAAACCATAGTGAAATTCCATTGTCTTATGGGGGTATTAGGGATATCTGGGTAACACCCACTATCTTTTGAACTAACCAGGTTTTTGAGGCCTTTTTGGAGCTATGTTTTCTGGGAAAGAACATAAATTGTGATGTATCCAAATTCAGTACCCAGCTGCTTTATAACAGATTTGATTCTACTGAAATTGTGTGGCTCAGCTGTGAGTAGAGGTGGTGGGGCTGGGGGCCTTCCTCTATGTAGTGTGAGCAATGGCTATCATCCTAAGTCATGGTGCAGTGAAGATTAATTGTGGTCACGGATGCACCTGGAAACAGTCCCTTACTATTCGGCATCGAGGGGGAATGGTAGGAGGGAGTAAGGTGACTCCTGGCTTTTTGAAAGGAAGTGACTATAGGATATATTTAAGTAATTAATCATCCCATTCATTCCTCTGGCAGCCTTTCTCTGAACTAGGCAATGTGAGCTAGGGTGGGAGGTGGTGCTGTTGTGACTTACTTTAAATTCTCATTTCCTGCTTATGATATGGTTGAAATCACAAAAATGGACTGGCAATATTGTTACTTATAAAGGTCAGTTTTATACTCATTTCCCACATTGCAAATATCAGTTGGTTAAAAAAAATTCTGACATTGATATCAGAATAATTTGGCCCTTGGGGAACATCATCACTGTATGAACTTTTTCCAGACCATTATTCAAAGTCTGCTTTGTTGGCACCTGATATGTTCTGACCCATAACAATTCCAAAAATATGAGCCTATTTAAAGACAATTGTGTGTGTGTCTGTGTGTCTGTGTTCACTTCACCTATGCAGAATTGGTAGAGTTAAGACAGTATTAATTCAGATGGGACAATGGGGCCTTTTGGATGCAAGCTTGGACCTTCCCAACATTAACATGATTTACCAAGACAGCCTTCAGTTTCTTCAAGTGATGTCCCTCTTTGATTATAAATGAAGTTAAGTCTTCCCAAATACCATTGGGCTAAAAGCCATCTCTTTCCTCCCTACTTAATAAAAAATAGTCACAAAGCTGGCCATCAGTCTGTTCATGAGAGGAGATGGACTAAAGTCCATTTTGCCTGCTGTAGCTGAAGTCAGGCTCTTCAAGTTGAGTTTCAGGAATGTTTGAGAGTTTCGTGTGTGTCCTCCCAATCTCTTCAAGGGCACAGGCCAAGGAGTCAAGGTCACCATCATGTTGATGACGAGCTTCCCACAGGTTCAAAATAACAGCAGATGGGCTACTTTGGGTAGCAAAGTAGGATAAATTCCTAGACAAAAAAAAGAGATTAATTAAAGGGATAAACAAAAAAAATTGTGGGGAGAAAATAAGAACAGTGTTAGACTAGAGTAAAAGGGGCTGCAGAGAATACTACGGCTTGAGATAAAAGAGATATAGAGTCACCCTTATTAAAATTGTGTTCTGCCTCCATAGTTGATTAAATGGATGGGGGAGTTCCTACTCTGATAATCCTAAATTTTTGAAATCACACCATCTTGGATTACAGAGACATGAGAGGAAAGGAGATACAGTTATAAAATTAATAAATAAATGATGTATATTTGCATTTCACATGTTAAGCCCTCATACTCCATTTTGAGTTCCTAGCTGTATTGGAATGGCTCTTTCAAAGATTACCAGTAACTTCCTTTTCTTTAAAGACCTATCCCAACCTTCATCTTTTTTGACCTTCATGTGGTATTTTGTGGTGGCCAACCTGAAACACTCTTCTCCCTTGGGTTTCTATGACACTGTCTCTTCCTGATTCTTGTTCTAGATCCCTGACCACTCCTTCCCTGTGGAAGTATTCCCTGTGAGTATTTACAAAGACTATGACCAACATCTTTTTTTCTCTAGACTCATTTTGCAAGCTTCTTCACATCTGGGGCTTCAACTATCCCTTCAATAGTAGTTAATCGAGCCTACAAGACTCATATTTTGTTCTTAAAGTTAATGGGATGTCTTGTGTGACAACATCAAGTTCAGATGTTCAGAGGTAAGATAGAAGGAAACAAGCATTTATTAAGTTCCTATTGTGTGTTAGTAAGCAGATAGATAGATATAGACACATATCTATATCTATGTATGTATGTATGTGTGTATCTACGTATCTATGAATCTATTTATCTATGCAATCTCGCTTGATCCTCACAGCAACCCTGTAAGACAGGTGTTATGCTCTTCATTTTATAGTTGAAGAAACTGAGAAAGAAAGAGGTTAAGTGACTCGACCAAGATCACACAGCTAGCAAGTATCTGATGACACATCTCAGGTTTTCCTGGTTCCAAGCCTAGCACTCTATTCCCAGAACTATTTTTCTGCCTCTTCCATAATGCAGTGAAAATCCAATTTTCAAAAAACAAAGAGCAAGGTAACAGCATCTGCAGGCAGCAAGGTATAGGCAAAAAATAATTCTGGATTTGGAGTCAGAGTACTCGGGTTCAAATCCTAACTCTGACACTTTCTACCTATGTGATCCTGGATGATTCATTTGCCTTGTCTGGGGCTTAATTATATGGGGTTGGATTAGGTGACTTCTAATATCCCCTTCTGCTCTAAAATCTGTGATCCTCTGGACTGGGGTCAAGAGATCTGAGTTTGAAATCTTGTGTGACATCAATCAAATGGCTCATACTGCTACTGATAATATCTATATTACTTATCTTGTAGGGCTTTTATAAGGAAAGTGCTTTGTGAACTGTAAGACACTTTAGAAATTTGAGTTATTATTATTTTCTTGAAGTATCTATTCTATTCTCCACCATGCGTTTTTCTCCAAATCTTTAAATTCTTCCTCTTATTGATTTCTCTCTCTCTCTCTCTCTCTCTCTCTCTCTCTCTCTCTCTCTCTCTCTATACATATATATATATATATATATATATATAATATATATATACATATATATGTGTATGTACACACACACATATATACACACACACGTCCATCTCCTGTTGTTTCTTCTTTTGAAATTTCTCTCCGCCTCACTCCTTTACCTTCATTCACAATGAGGTCTCCCAGTCTAGGTCCTTATTATTACATATCTAGATAACTTATATCTACCTAACTGCTTTCCCTTCCTCTAGTCTCTTCCCTGATATACTGCTTTCTGTTTACCAGTATTAGGTGCCTCTTCATTAAACAGTCACAATCCTAATATCGAATCTGCTGTATCTTCCTCAACATTAAATTCCATTTCCTGGCATTTTGGGCCCTTCGTTTAGCTGGTTTGACCTTGGCTATCTGATCTTAGCTGCCACTAGTTACCAACTTACTCCTCCACACAAGCAGATATACTTACTGCTCCCAGAAAACACCTATTTATACCACCTTCTTCTCCTGTTGTTTTTCCCATCTCTTACTTTCTACTTTCTGTATTCTACATATACATCCCACTCATCCTTCAAGGTCAAGCTCACCTTCTCATGAAACTCTGAGCACCCAGCCCACCTAGAATTCTCCCTTCTCTGGACAATGATTGCACTTATTAATATAACACAAGTTAGCAGTTAATTGTTCTCTGTTTCTTGTGCCCTAATTTTGTGTCTCTCCCTAGCTAGACAGTAAGCCTCTCAAGAAGGGGATCACATTAGTTCTCAAGTGATGTCATTTCTACCTCTTCAAATCACGTGTATCTATCATATCCTCTCCATTCACACACCATCAACCTTGTTCAAGCTCTTTCACCTGAGCTATTGATTTGGCTTCCTAACCAGTTACTTTGCCTTTCGTCTTTTTCTTCTCCAATCTACCTTTCATAAAGCTAGCAAAGTAATCTTCCCAATGCATATTTCTAACCATATAATTTACCTGCTTGAAAACTATCATCGGTTCTTTTTTGAATGTTGAAGTGTGTTCTATTTATGCTCCTTACCACTTCTCTATCCTACTTCACTTTCCACCTTTTGGGGACAACAGTATTCAAATCAGCTCTTTCATTCACAGAAAGGATGTGTAAATCAATTGTCCTATAATTCCATTCACCAATTCTGTGGACTCCTTAGGCCAGATCACCTTTCTTTGGCTATCATTTGAATCTAACCTCATTAAAAACTGGAAGAGTCTTATTTTTTTTTTCTATTTGTAGCACCACCTCTTAGCACAGTTCCTGGAATATCCTAAGCTTTTTTAATAAATACTTCTTCATTAATTAATTCTTATCACATTCTAAACTTTCTAGCTTATCTTATACTTGCCATATATACAAAAATGTATGTTTTATATGTGTGTATACACATAAATCTCTTGCTCTCTCTCTCCCTCTCCTCCATTGAGAATGAGAGCTCCTTGAGGTCTGGGACTGTGTTTTTCATCTATTTATCTATGCTACCTTGCACATGACAAGCATTTAATAAACATTTATTTGAATTAAAATATCTTTTTTGTGTGTCTCCTGAAGCACATATCATATAGTATTAGACATATTGGAGTTACAAAAATATATATACTTGAAACATGGACAGGGGTTAATGGACTCTAAATTTGACAAAAAGTATCAGTGCAACATAACAACTTCACCCCACCAAAAAAAGGGTGATTTTATATCATATTAGGAATGCTTTTAAAAGTCCAAAAATGAAGAAGATAGTTTCATTGTCTTCTGTTCTGGTCAAGCCACATGTAGAATACTTTGTTAGAATTGCTATATTTTGAGAAGACCATTAACAATTAAAGTCATATTCAGATTACTGGGATGATCAGGAAGATGAAGAGAGTGGAAGTGAAAACATATAAAGTTCAGCTAAAGAATCGAGGGATGCTTAGCTTGCATAACTGAGATATAATAGGGGAGAGAGACATATGAACCCCATCTTCAGTTGTTTGAAGGGTAGTCATATAGAAGGATTACATTTGTTCCACTTGGACCCAGAGGACAGAACTAAGGGTAGTGTCTAAAGGTGAAATGAATTTTAACTCAAAATAAGGAAGAATTGCCTAATGATTAGAATGGTATTCAAATGGAAGGCGCTGCCTCAGGAAGAAAGTTCCTTGCCACTGCAGGTTTGAGAGCGATGCTTGGATTTCCCTCATTAATGATATAGACAAGATTCTTGTTGAAGGGTGGCTTGGAATGAATGACTTTAGGGGTCCTTCCACCTCCAAGATTCTGTAATTTTGTTGATGGACTACAAATTCAACACAAATTATCAGTGTGACATAAGTAGCACAAAAGTACTTAACTAGTTATGTAATACACATCAGGAGGAGGCTTGTTTTTTGTTATTATTATTTTTTGTTATTATTACTTTGTTTGTTTTTGAGCTGGTTCTGTTCCACCAAGGGGAGAAAAAATGTTACCTCTGGGCCAACTCTGGTTTCCTACTTAGGTCTCTCACAACAGAGAAACAAAGATTGCTAGACCCTAGTCAAGTATTTCCTTTTTATAACTGGCACCCATTCACAATATAAAATTATGTAGAAAGCACTTTCTTATAGAGGTGACCAGCTTTTAATGGCACATTACTGTTCATCTATACGATTTGATGATTTACTCAAAAGGCAAATCCAAACAACAGTGAGAAGGTTACGACATTTTACTCAAAGATCCCAAAGGGCCCTTCAAAGCTGAGTAGCTGCCTATAATAAATACCAGAAGCAGTGTTTATACTTTTTGCCTGCCTGCATGTGTATCTTTAATAGGGAGGAGAGGGGTCACCCTACAATGTACTTTTCATCTCTTTCTGAGTTTGATTCTACTGTGTTTATTTACTTCTGCACTAATAGAAATGTCACTGGACTACTTGTTTGTGGATTTGAAATGTGCCTCAACTCCCTGGTTTAAATGCAGGTTGGGGATGATGCCATTTACACTTGGTCACATGAATGCTGCTTGTCAGGCAGTCTTCTGTACCTCCCATAAGGGTATTTCCTAATTGTGTAAGTTATATCTCATCCAATAATGCATGTCCAGGATGCCAGCAGAACAAGGGGCAAAGGGAAAGGAAGGAGGTGAGCTGAGGGAACCTCACCCAGAGGTGCTCAGGCTGTGGCCTAGGGACAACTAATGATCCAAGAAGGTCCTCCAGGCAGTGCCTGAATCCATATGCTCTTCATGTTGATAATAATGGGAATGGAGCTAGATCTAGGATTTGCTGCAGAGAACTTCTAAGAAAGGAACTCTCTCCTAACGCATATCAGCACTTTCTACACTCCTTAATCTTAGTGAGTTATTTAGAAAATAAAGAGGTTAATTAACTTGCCTAAAATTATACAGCCAGTGAACACTAAAACCAGATCCTATGTCTAAGTACTGTGCTAGGCTGCCTCTAATAGCTTATATTTATAAAGTCCTTCCCAGTTTACAAAGTGTTTGCCTCACAACTGCCCTGTGAACTGGGTATGTAAGAATCTCATGAAGTAACTGAGACTCATGCAATGCAATTTAATCCCTCAAGCATCTATTTAGCATTGAATATATGGAAGAAAGTGTCTTAGGTGCTGTAGGAATAAAGATGAAATAAAAATTTTCTGACCAAAAGGAACTTACATTGACTTGTCTTCCCATGGTCATGAGTGCCAGAGTAAGATCTGAACTCAGACCTTCTAACCACAAATTCTGTGTTCTTTTTCTATTACTCCATGATGCTCCCTACATTATACTATATTTTTATATTTATGCCATTAGTTAGTCCTTTCATTAGGCTCTCCCTCATCAAAAGCACTGTCTTCTCATTAATTCTAATGAGGCTTTTATATCTGAAATGCCCACTGAAAGATAGTGGCATGGGAATGGTGTGAAGATTAGAAAATACTGAGAACTACTGTTCGGCAGAGATAATCTTCTCAACCCAAAGTACATATTTATCCTATCACCAATCTTGCCCTACCAAGCCCTGGCTTAGGATTACTCCCATTATCTGCTTTCTTCATCTCTGCTAAAGCATTACTTATTGAAAGTGTAGAAAATCACAAGTGTGCTAACTGGCTCCACAACAAATTTAGATTACACAGTCTCAACTAGACCCTCACTGCCACAAGGCAATCCATTTACACCTCCCTAATTGATTCAATATTCCACTCATCCTAGCAGCTTTAAGTTCTTTCATCCTTTCTAAAACTCTTCCAGTGGCTCTCCCTCCCTGCTCTCTTAGCTAAGAACCTTGACTCATATTGAGAGGGGGAGAGAGAGAGAGAGAGGGAGGAGGTAGGGAAAGGGAGCGGGGGAGAGGGAGGGAAAGCATTGACTGAGAGCTCCAGCTCTTGCCTCCACCTTATTTCATAATCATTTAAATGCCTTCTGAAACTATCTCCTCCTTCACTCTCACGTCACATGAAAAGGTGGTCCTTCTTGTCAGCTCAAACTCCTCTACAAGCACAAGTGATTACATTTCTTGGTACCTTCTCCAGCAGATTGCCCCCTTTCTCTTCCCTATTTTCTCATTAATCTTTGATCTCTTCCTATCAACTGGATGCTTCCCTGCTATCTAAAACATGCCCAAATCTCCTCCCCAAATCCTAATCATTTGATCTGTCCATCCCCACTTGCTGTTCACTTGTTTTTCAGTTGTGTTTGACTCTTTGTGACTCCATTTGGGGTCTTCCTGACAAATATACTGGCGTGGTTTGCCATTTTCTTCTCCAGCTCATTTTACAAATGAAGAAACCGAAGCAAACAGGGTTAAGTGACTTGCCTGAGGCCAGATTTGAACTCAGGAAGGTAAGTCTTCCTGACTCCAGGCCTAGCATTCTATCCACTGTACCATGCAGCTACCAACCCATCCACACATATTATATCAATCTTCCCTTTCATAGTTAAACTCCTTAAGAATGCCATTTATAATTAGTGCCACCACTTCCATTCCCCTCACTTTCTTCTTAACTCTTTGTAGTCTGCCTTCTGACCTCATCATTCAACTGAAGTCACTCTGCCCAAAGTTATTAATGATCAGTGGCCTAATGCAATGACCCTTTCTCAATCTTCATTGTTCTTGAACTCTTTATAGCCTTTGACATTGTCAATCGTTCTCTGCTTATTGATATTCTCGTCTCTCTAGGTTTTGTGACACTGCTCTCTCCAAGTTCTTTTCCTACCTGTCCGACTGTTCCTCATTCTCCTTTGCTGGATACCCAGGTCACACCTGCTAATTTTGTGCTTCTCACAGGGGTCTGTCTTGGTCCCTCTTTTCTTTTCCTTTTCTACTATTTCACTTAGTAATCTCATAAGCTCCCATTGATTCAATTATCATTTTAAGCTGATGACTGTCAAATCTACTTATTCAGCCCTAACCTCTCTGCTGACCTCCAGTCTCTCATTTTCAACCTTCTATTGTACATATTGAACTTGATATCTCATAGACATCTTAAAGTCAACAATCAAACTTAATTCATGATCTTTTCCCCAAACTCTCTCCTGTTTCTAATTACCCTATAACTACCCTATTACACCATTCTTTCAATTACACAGGTTTAAACCTAGGTGTCATTATTGGGATGATTTTGTCTCTCCCCATTCTCCTATATCCAGTCTCTTGACAAATCCTGACAATGCTACTTTGTAATGTCTCTGGTATATACTCTCTCTTGTCGTTCAGTCCTTTCAGTCATGTCCAACTCTTCCTGACCCCCATTTTGTATTTTCTTGGCAAAGATATTTGAATGGGTTTGTCATTTTCTTTACAGAAGAGGAACTGTGGCAAACAGGGTTACACAGGTAGCAAGTGACTTGCCCAGGGTAGTAAATGTCTGAGATCAGATTTGAACTCATGGAGATGAGTCTTCCTGACTCAGGCCTGTTGCTCTATCCACTTCACTACCTAGCTTCCTCATATGCCCTCTTATCTCTCCTCCAGCACTGCCACTAACTTGGTGTAGACCCTCATCACCTTATACCTAGGCAACTGCACTAATCTTGCCTCAGGTTTCTCCCCATTCTAATCTGTCCTCCTTTTCTTCATCCATCAAAGTGATCTTCTTAAAGCATAGGTCTAACCATATCACCTTCACTATTCAATAAACTCCAGTCATTCTCTATGACTTTGAGGATCAAATATAAAATCCTCTGTTTGGCTTTTAAAGTCCTCCATAACGTGATCCCTTCCTATCTTTTCAGACTTTATATACTTTGTTGATGCCAGTGTTGTTCAGTTGTATATGACTCTTCGTGACTCCATCTGGAGTTTTCTTGGCAAAGATACTGAAGTGGTTTGCCATTTTCTTCTCCTGCTCATTTCACAGATGAGGAATTGAGGCAAACAAGATTAAGTGACTTGCCTATGGTCACACAGCTATGGTCACGACAGTCAGGAAAATGAGCCTTCCTGACTCCAGGCACAGCACTCCATGTACTATGGTGCCACCTAGTAGCCCTCTTACCCTTTACTCCTCTCAATGTACTCAGTAATCCAGTGAGTCTGGCCTCCTGGCTCTCCCTCACATAAGACACTCACTATTCTGACTCCATACTTTTTCATTGGTTGTTGCCCATGCCTAGAATTCTTTCCTTCCTTGTCTCCACCTCTTCATTTCCTTCAAGTCTAAGCTAAAATCCCACCTTCTGCAAGAAGCCTATTCTTGTCTCTCTCATTGCTAGTGTTTACCCTTTGAGGTTATTTCCAATTCATCCCTAGATATTTTGTTTGTGCATAGTTGTTAACATTGCTTCCCCCATTATACTGTGAGCTCCTTGAGGCCAGGGACTGTTTTGCCTTTGTTTCTGCAGCACTTAGTACAGCGCCTAGCATGTGGTAAGAGGCTTAATAAATGCTGGTTGACTTAACATACATTGATAGTCACAGAATCCCAACTACAGACCCTCACACAACTACTCAGAGCAAGCCGGATTCAACATTCTGTTTTGCACCAGTGAGCAAACTGTTAAGACCATATCAGAACGAAATCAGTCAGGTAGTAGTGTATTAAGTATCTGTTGAGTGCAAGGCAGAGGTCTAGGGTATTGGATTTACAATGGTGAAAGTGAAATTGCCCCTTCCCTACAGGAAACTACATTTCACAGGGGAGACAATATATGAACATGTAAGTATATGGAAAATAAATACAAGATCGTTTTAGGAGCAACAAATTAGCAAATTGGAGGGGGGTATCAGGAAAGGCATGATGTAAGATCATGAATCTAGAGGTGAGAGACCTTAGACCTAATCAAGCTCAACCTCCTCATTTTATAAATGAGGAAATTGGGGTTCAGATAGGTTAAGTCACTTTGCCAGAGTCATACAGCTAGTTTGTGTCTGAGGTGAGATCTGAACCCAGGTCTTTCTGGCTAAAAGTCAAGTACTGTAGCCACTATACCACACTAAGGAAGGCATTTGAGCTGAGGTTTGAAGGAAGGTAGGGGGGATTTTAGAAGGCAAAGGTGAGAAGGTATGGAAAGAAGGAAGGAAGGAAAGAAGGAAAGAAAAGAGGGAAGAAAGAAGGGAAGGACAGAAAGAAGGAAGGAGGAAAGACAGGAAGAAAAGAAAAAAGGAAGGAAATATTTAAGTGCCTACTATGTGCCAAGCACTTCACAAATATTATCTCATCACAACAGTCATGATCATCACAACAACCTCAGGAGTGAGATGCTATTATTACCATCCTCCATTTTATAGTTGAGGAAACTGAGGCAGACAGGAAGGTTAAGTGACTTGCCCAAAGTCACACAGCTAGCAAATGTCCAAGGTCACATTTGAACTCAGATCTTCCTGACTCTAAGTCCAGCACTGGACCTGCACCATGGGAGACTACTTATGTAATAACAGCAGCTAAAAGACTAGAATTGTCCTTTCCTTCTTACACATGTGAAACCCCAGTCCCTGCGAGAGAGCCAAACATGGCAGCTGTTTGAAAGTCATTGCTATTTTAGTAGTTCCTTGACTTAATTCCACACCTTCAGCCTTTGAAGTGAGAAAGAGTTCTGGCTATGAGGATGCTTTATATCTTCATATATCATATAATTAGGCCCTCTTTCATTTATTTCTGCTCAACTGAAGATGAGATTAATGGATCTAAAATGCAGCAAGCAGCCTTTAAATGAGGAATAAAGAATATAGATGCCGAGCACCATAAGTGGCAGTGATAGGTCATTAGGGTATCCTTTGGGATCTAAATTCCTCAAAACTTAAAATAGAAGGCACGTACGAATGGGGGATGGGATGGGTCTATCACTGTCTAGAGACCAAGGGCAGACAAGGTAATAGCATTCCACCTATGGATTTGTGAAATCCTCCACAATTGTCCTAAGCTTAGAAAAAGCTACAGTTGTGGCTGCAGGTGATGAATGCTCAAGAGATAGAAATACACAACTCCTGCTTTGCAGCAGGTCTCCTAGTCTACTCTATGCTGGTTATAATGTGTTCAGCTGATCTCCCTCCTCCCCCCCAGGCAAGCATTAGCTTCACCCTTTGCATTTGCAAAGGAACAAGGCACCATGATATGAAAAGCTAACTTGCTGCCTAGATTTAGTAGATGAAGTTGTAATGTCATGTCAGCCTTATGGTGCAAAAAATATAGCAGGCTCTCTGCTACTTGGCATCTTGTTAAGCAGAATTTCTCCACTTCTATTGTATAATATTATTCAAAATGATTACCTGGGGGTACTTCAAGATGCAAGGCTACCCTTCTTCTCAAAGAAAATACAGCTTGCTTCCTACAATGTTAGTGATAAATGCATACAGACACTTCACAGGTCTTTGATAACTGGTAATTCCATTATGTGTTTTGGTTTTCTTCCCAACAATCTTTTTGCACCCCATGGTGACCCCTACCGATAACAGGTTGTGCCCTCCCCACTTTTCACTTCCATTGATCAGAGTTTCTCAAAAGAAAGGTGATGGCTAACCCTCATGTCATACAATATGAGGATTGGTTGAATGACATGGGAGAGTTTTAGCCTTAAGAAGAACATACTTAACAGTGGGAGAGTGATAAGGAGAGGGTCCTTGTCTTCAAATATTTGGAGCCTTTCAAGAATGAAGGAAAAGACTCATTTTCTTTGCCCAAAAGGACAGAACTTGCACCAAAGAGAAGGAAGAAATAGGGAGGCAGAATTCAAATGAATAAAAGGATCACTGTAATTGCTTATATCGGAAGGTGATACAGAAATGGAATGGGCTTGGGATATAGTATATTTCCCACCACTAACAGCTAGCATTCCTAAATTTTAAAGCTTACATAGTGCTTTGTAACTATTATCTCATTTTATCGTCACAACAATCCTGGAAGGTACATACTATTTTCATCTTCATTTTACATATGCCGAAATTCAGTGCCAGAGAGGCTAAATTACTAGGCCAAGGCCACACAGTTAGTAAGTGTCTGTGGCCACATTTGAACTCAGACTTCCTGACTCCAAGACCAGAGCTCTATTTTATCCATTGCACCATCTAGTTTCTTTATTAAAGTTAGCATTTACATAGATGCTTTAAGGTTTTCAAAGTACCATTAATGATATTTTATTTGATCCTCACATTGCCCTTTGACGTAAATTCTAATACTATCCTTATTTTATACAGAACAAAATTGAGGCTGAGAGAGATTAAGTGACTTGGCCACAGTCACACAGCCCATAAGTATCTGAAGTTGGATTTGAATTCAATTCTTCTGTACTCTAGTTCAATGCTCTTATCCACCATGCTGGTCACAGCTTAGATAACTATTAATCAGGGATGCTATACAAGGAATTCCTGCTTCAGTAGCAATTGGATTATATGATCTTGGTGTTTATTACTTTGGGTTCTGGAGACTTCTACGTCTTCCAGAAACTCTATTAAGAGAGAAATTCCTTTGGGAAGAGAGCTATTTTACAGTAAGTGATTATCAGTTAATATTTCAATGAGGATTAGGTAATCAGCCACTACTGAAAACAAAATAAAAAGGACCTTTGAGGTAGAAAGGAGAGGCAGAAGGATTTTTTTTAAGAGCTGGAGGGGACCTTAGAGATTATAATCCAATTTGGTCATTTTACATGAGGAAATAAGTCCCAGAGAGGATCACTGGGTTGCCTAAGCTTTTCCAGGTAGCAAGGGTCAGGGTTCAAATTTGAACTTAGACCTTCCAGGAAGTAGAGATATTTGCTTCATAGTTTTGCCTAATGCTGTCAATCTCATTTGCACTTGCATTATACCATTTATATAACACAGGATTTACAATCCCTCTTAGGTTTTAAGAAAGAAAGGCAAAGCAGCAGTGAGAGGGTAACCAAATGCAAACACCAGATACAAGCATTGTGAAATGCTCAGATGCAGTAAACGCCTAGACTATCATTAAGTGTGATGTCTCATTTTATGGATGTAAGGCCCAGAGAGGGGGGATGACTTATCCTAGATGACACACTCATTAATTACAAAGCTAGACTAGAATCGAGATGCCATAATGCCTTCTTAAGGGTTTTTTTCCCACTACACCTTGACGCTTTCAGATAACTTTTAGTTAATCACAATTAGTGACGATGAACCAATAAATCCTGCCCCTGAAAGTACTGGAAAACAAAGACTTTTGTTGTTTGTCTGGAGATTTTAGTTACAGCAATGCCTCTCATAACACAGATGCTGGGACAAGGATGGCACCTTCATCATAGTTAAGAGTTATACTAGATAACAGAATGTGCAGTATGTAGAAGTTATTGGGCCTACTCTCTAACACCATCCCTGCTATAGAATGGTCCTATGTACAGGGATTCACTTAACTTAAAACTGCACTAAGACTTTTGGAACAAGTCACATAATGAATAATATATATACATACATATGTGTGTATGCATATATACACATACACATATATGTACATACACACATATATTTATGTGGATAGCTAGGTGGTGCAGTGGAAGGAGCACTGGGCCTGGAGTCAGGAGAACTCACCTTCCTGAATCCAAATTTGGCCTCAGACACTTACTAGCTGTGTGACCCTGGGCAAATCACTGAACTCTGCTGACCTCAGTTCCTTATCTATAAAATGAGCTGAAGAAGGGAATGGCATATTACTCTAGTATCTTTGCCAAAAAAAAACCAAATGAGGTCACAAATAGTCGGATGTGACTGAAACAACTGATAAACATGTGTGTGTGTGTGTGTGTGTGTGTGTGTATTTATGTTCTAGTACTTCAAATACCAAGAAATATGATCATTTTTCTTATCCTACTTATGTCTTCCTTTCTCTAGGAAGTATATCTAATTCCTTTCCTACTTATAATAACTATATCTCTTTAGGCACATTATATACACTTTTAGATACATCTGATCCGAGCATCAACCAGGTGAGGCAGGTATAATTATGATCCTCATTTTATAAATGAGGAAACTAAGGCCCAGAGGGGTCCAGCACTCAAGGTCAAAGAGCTAGTAAGTATCTGAGATCTCTCTGACTCCAAGTCCCCTGAGTCTTCTTGCCATATAACCAATCTTCCTCTATCACAGCTTTGAGTATGCTCACCATACTGGCATCCTACCCATGGATATACTCCAACTTGTCAATGATATTTGTAAAGCATGGTTCCCTGAACTGAACACCATCCTCCAGATGTGACAGAATATACTACCCCCTTTATTGTGGATGCTGTGCTTCTATGAACAAAACATAAGATTATACTAGTTGGTCTTTTTCTCTAATTCTACCTTTATTAATAGGTAAAAAGAGTTTTTCTTCTTTAAAATTCACTTCTTCAGTAACACAGTGGTTGTAAAAAGGAAAAACTAAGTTAAGGTTCTTGTAACAAATAGAGAAATATCATTACAAGAACAGTACATAATCCTACTGTGTAGTACCAAATAGGGAGTTGAAACACACTCATAACGGAAAATATTAATATCTCTGCTATCATCGTAATTGTCTCATTTAATGAAAACCTCTTATGTGACCAAAACCAACCCTCCATATGGTTCTTTAAATGCAAATAGAAGTAAAAAGTCATTTATACTCAACGGCAGCAATTGGAGACCCTATTTCAGTTGGGTTCATTCATCAGGAATTCATTCCCAAACTGCAATTTTCATTGGGTATCCAAGGAACATAAGCAGCCTTGAGGTATAGCTAATCAGTGCATTTTAATTATTTTTTTCTGGAGAAAATCAGAATAGGAGTTATATCATCTTACTTGAATCTAATCTTGCCTATAGTTCTCTTGTGACTTTAAGGGTATAAAAATGAAAGAAAATTGTACACATACATTCAATGCAAAAGTGGATACTGGAAAGGAAAAAAAAAACAACTATGGATGCTGAGCATTTTGAGTTCCCATTTGACACAGATGGTATAGATATGCCTCCTACTCAATTTAGGTCTGATCTATACGGTCCTTGCCATCAACTTTCCACTCTGAGTTTTGATAGTATTCTGGTATGGTTTGGGGTCAATGTGAGGATATATATTCTAGCAATTAAGCTTTTCAAAAAGCATAATGAGTTGTCTTGATAAGTAGTGAGTTTTCTATCCCCGAAGGTCTTCCAGTAGTGATTGAATGATCACTATTTTTGGTTGTTGTCCAGGGGAATCCTACTAAGTACCAGTTAGTCCAGTTGATTTCTGTGATTCCTTCCAGCTCTGAGATTCTGGAGGATCATATGATTTGGTGGTGGAAGGGATATTAAAAATTATCCAGACATGGGGTCATGTATTGAGAG
The DNA here is from genome assembly GCF_011100635.1 of Trichosurus vulpecula. Classification (NCBI taxonomy): domain Eukaryota; kingdom Metazoa; phylum Chordata; class Mammalia; order Diprotodontia; family Phalangeridae; genus Trichosurus; species Trichosurus vulpecula. The sequence goes on from NC_050575.1 coordinate 309,139,246, forward strand.
CCAGTCATTGGGCCTTAGAAGTAATTTATTTTACTTCTATCTCTTTATAATAAGGAAACAGAGGTCTAGTGTTTCCCAAAGTCACACAGGTTGAGAGGTAGGGCCAAGATTCTAAACCAGAGTCTCTGACTCTAAATGCAATGCCTTTTCTCCCTCAGGACGCTTTAGGGAAAAGAGACTGAGGCCTAGCAAAGGAAAGTGATTTGTTCACAGTTAGAAGCAAAGGTAAGATTCAATCCAGGTCTGAAACCTGAATATTTTGATTACAGTAGAGGTTTTTAACTTGTGGTCTCTTAAATTTGTTTGTTTTGGACAACTGTTTCACATTGGTTTCTTTTGTAATCCTGTATACCTTATTTTATTCACTTAAAGATATTGTTTGAGAAGGGGTCTTCAGATCTAAAACACACGGCCACCATGGTCCACGACATTAAAAAAAAGTTTAAACTTCTACATTATAGTAAGCCTTCCTTTAATGATCCATTGTTTCATAAGATGAATGGAAGCTGTTCCTTGGATTAAAAAAAAGTGATGTTTCTGACATAATCCTGTACATCAGGCTTAATTAGTTCTTTTCTTTCCCATAACTGGTTTTCTCTCTAGTCCTAAGGTAGGTTCACTGATGATTTTAGGAATTTAGGAAAAATCCTCCAGTGAATTTATCCCAATGAGATCCTTTTGTTTTCTTCATTATGCAGACCCGTCCATTTTTCACACAACCCAGCGTCAGGAGTCTGAGCTTGGAACACAATCTTTTCATTCTGTCTTTCATTAGTCAATGGGGATGACAAAGGACAGTCAGCAAAGATAGTCACTGATTCTGAAGCCTTGAGGATTTTTTTCCATGAGCATTTTGTTTTGTTTTTGAGGACAGGGAAACAACTTGTGAAATTATCAAGTAAGGGAACTCCCTGTGTAAAAACTCAATCCACTGATTAAGATTATCAACTCATCTATAATTTATAATCTTAGAAACATGGGGGGGGGTAAAGAGGGTGGGGACTGAAAAGTTAAGTGATTTGCTCTGCCCAGGGTCATGAAGCTGATATGTGTCAGAAGTAGGACTCAAGGGACAATATATGTACAGCTAGGTCCTGATTAGGGCCAATAATGAGTTCTGTGAAGTGCTCTCCTGTATTAGAATTCAACTATTTCAAATTATAATTATGTAAAATAGGATAATTGGTTCCAGAACAACAGAAAGATACAGCATGAATTCAAAGAATGTGACCACATCACAGGGATCTAGCTACAAAACATCTTGTAAAACTAAGAGCATTTTATCAGCATTACTGTTAGTCAGTCAACAAAGCATTTAATAAGTGCTTTCTATATGCCAGGATTATTATTTCATACCTGACTCTAAGACCTATTCTCTATCTACTAAACCATACTGTCTCTTGTTCCACCAAAAGGGAGTGATCCAGTAGCTGCCATATTACATTATAGGCTCACACTCACCCCTACCCCAAAATGAGATTTTTGTTCAAAGGATAGACTATAGAGATGTTCATAGAACAAAGCCCCACCGACAATAGGCTACAGTCATGTTTTATACAAGTCAGGTGAGGGAGAAAAATGTAACTTATATTCGGACCAACTTAAGAAAAGCAAGAGGTTTCTAAGCTCCCATTTAGTTCTTGACAGAGAAGCCTCTTTCAGAGGCCTCCGTCTGCTTCATCAGATAATTTGGGTCCGCTTATAGAACTCTAAACAGGAAGGGAAAAGGTTGTCTTTTCTAATCAAGGAGTGAAAAGAAATCATCTGTCAAATCAAGTCCCATTTTTCTTTGCATCAGAAAATTTCAGAAGGAGGTTTGGGGAACTTGCTTAATTTTCCCATTTCTTTCATAAGGTGGGCAAATTCCTCACAAGGCCTGAGTAGGAAGTAGAACTATTCAGTCACACTCTGACTCAGACCTGCATGTTACCTCTGTAAGTCTATATACAATGAAAGGACAAGAATGAGAAAATGTTTTGTAAAACTTAAAAGAACTGAATAATCAATGTTTAGAATTTATATAGCTCTTGAAAGTTGAAGAAACACTTCACAAATATTATCTCATTTGGTCATCACAACAACCCTGGGAAGTAGATATGATTATTCTCCTCACTTTCCAGATGAGCTAACTGAGGTAGATGGAAGTTAATTGACTTCCCCAGCGTCATATTAATGCTGAAGTGAAATGAGCAGAACCAGAACACCGTACACAGTAATGGCGGATTGGAATGATGATCAACTGTGAAAGACTTGGTTATTCTAATCAATACAATAATTCGAGAGAATTCAAAGGGACTCATGATGAAAAAATGCTATCCATATCCAGAGAAAGAACTGTTGAACTCTGAATGCAGTTCCAATTTCTTTATTTTTCTTGCTTTGTTTCTTGCGACATGGTTAATATGGGAATATGTTTTGCATGTATAATTGATATCATGTAATTGAAAAATTAGGTCCATGCCAATTACTGGTATAGCACACAGACTGGGGAACCCAGAATAAGGAAGAATTAGATTCAGATCCTGCCTGAAACATGTTACTGTCTGTGTGAACCTATACAACAGTCTATCAACAAGCATTTATTAAATGATTACTATGTGTCATGTACCATGCTAAGCATTGAGTATACAAAGAAACATCTGTCTAAGGAGAGATACCTGTCCTCAAAGAGTTCACATTCTAATAATGGAGACAGACACAAAAGGTTCTGCTCTCTATCAGATATATGTACAAAGTAGTTAGATGGTAAATTTAAAATGGAAGGAGCTAGCAAGTGGGGGAGAAGGTGAGAAAGACTGAGAAAGGTCTCCTTTAGAAGGTGGCATTTGAGCTGAGTCTTGAAGGAAGCTAGTGAGTGGAATCCTGAAATAGTGAAGCCCCCTCAGTGTGGGATAAGACCTTACCTCTCCTACCATCCACACCTACCCTGCACCCCTTCTATATTTTTAGAAACTGCTCTGCTGAGAAAGTAGAGATAAGAAATTTCCTCAGTAGACAGACACTTGCAAGGCACTGTTTATTTAGCTTTTTGCTGAATACTAGTCCCTGGTCTCATGCTTGTCTTTTTGTTCTTTGTTCTCTGTTGCTGGGAAAAGATTCCGCATTTAGAATGTGAGCTCCAAACCCAGTCAATGGGAAGAGGAGCCAGTGGGCAAGGTGGGAGGAACTCTGCATTAGGATCTCTATAACTTGATTTGACTTGTATGCAAGACACACACTTGCTGGCATCATCTTGGGCCATGCTGGGTGTGTCCTTTCTCATGAGAAAGCACTGAACTCCTTTTTGCCTTTTCTTAAGAACAGTCTCTGTTTATTTTTAATATGAGTACTGGTCTCAGACCCACACACTAGGGAAGCTAAGATGCAGAAAAGAGGGAGAATATCATGGGGGGAGGGAGGGATAACCAGGGCAAAGATAAGGAGACCAGAGACAGAGGGTCTTCTTTGGAACATCAAGGAAGAAACAAATACATCTGGTTCATAGAGTGTGAGGAGATGAGTGAAATTTAAGACTAGAAATACAGGAAGGGGCCAAGTTGTGAAGTGCTTTAAATGCCAAACAAAAGACTTTATATTTGACTTTTGGTAATAGGGAGTCATTTGAGTTTGCTGAGGCAGGGTGGGGTATGTGATGTGGGTAGACCTATCTATGCTTTATGAAAATCACTTTGGCAATTGGGTGGAAGATGGATTGGCGAGTGGAAATATTTGAAGCAAACATACTAATTAGGTTGTTACAATAGCCTAGGTGAGAAGAGAGAGGTGATGAGGGCTGGATTTAGGGCATGCGAGTGGAGAGAAGGGGACATATATGGGAGATGTTGTGAGAGCAAGAAAGGATTTCTGTGAAGTTGTCTAACCTCGATGGCCTCTAAAGTCCCTCACAGCTCGATATTAATGATCATGTGAATCAGGGGAGAAGAAATGGTGATGAACTAGATTCTGTGGATTTGAAAAAGTGTTTGACACTTAAGTCAGTGAAGAGACGTAGTCATAATATAGGAATATGTATGCATTAAAATGTTCCAATCAAACTGAGGTAGAGAAACACTTATTCCTTCACCAATACTACACCTTTCAACGTACTTTCCCAAAGTACTGTTCCACTGACATATTGAAACACTCGTCCAGTTCTAAATGTCCTGGCTGAATATGAGAGAAAAGGATAGTTTTGCAGCAAATTCAGATGTCCTGAAAGCTGCCTTAGCATAAGGAGAAAAGAGAAATAGATAAAAAGAGGGGCCTCTTTCTAGCAGTGACCAACAGAGATTTACCTGTGGTCTTAAAAGAAGTATAATCTCCATTACTGTGGTACTGTGGAATTTGATTTAATAATATATTTGGCTTCCTTTCCCTGGAAACATGTTTGCTTGTAGTTAAGGAATGGATACCTAGGTAGCTCTAGGTACTTCTGTGGCTTAATTTGTCCCAAGTCAAAATACTTTCACTTTTTTTGAGTAAATGCAATTTTATGTCATTGTCCTTTGCACCAGGGTGCTCAAAGACTTACTGGAATCAGGAGATTTTAGAGCTGGAGAAATTCTCAGATTGGGCTGAGATCTCAGAGGTAAGAGACTCATACCCACAGAATTCAGAATTGGAATGAATCTCAGAAGATATCTCATCTAGCCAGTACAGGAAAGCCTTTCTATAACATCTGTAATAAGTGCCATGTTAATAGAACTCTAGTGATGTGATGCTCTCTCTTTCCCAGGGTAGCCCATTCCATATTGTGGTAGCTCTAATAAAAAAAATCTAATTTAATTCAATCTATGTTTTTCCCCAGCATCTCTAATTGTTGAGGTATTTGCATAGAATATAGGCATATGGGATGCACAGAGCTGAAATCATTTTTTTCTACAAACAAAACTCATTGTTCTTGGGTCTATCCTCTTTGAGCTAACCAGAATTTGTCTTATTTTTCTTCCAAATCAGAACTCTATGTTATCCATTCTACCTCTATGCCCGTCCAAAAATATAACGTTCAGAAGTGTACATGATATTCCGGATGTGATCTGACCAGATCAAAGTTTCTGGACACTGTTTCTAGTGAAAGAATGGACTAATTATATAATAGGTGAAGAACACAAGTTCCAGAGACATCAGCCAACTGGCCCTCAACCTCCCCACTACTCTGTGGCATCTTTGCTGCCCTGGGTCTTCCTGTTGTGATTAGGAGGGACCTTCATTACATGAGTTCTTGGCTCACTTGGCTTGAGATAGAAAACTTAATTAGGGTCTTGAATTATTCTTCCCACAGGGAGCCATGTAGCTGTGTAATATCCCCTAAGTCTCAATTCTCCCCTAAAGCATCAGGAAGGCTCAACTTTGGCAATGACTTAGCCCCATGCTGAGTGCATTACTATACTTTTTTTGGTTATTATTAAATGATTAGAATCTTTTCTAGCCTGCAGCTAGGAGAATAGCTGGAGACTCATTTGGTATAATCACAGCAAAACCAGACAAACAACAATAAAAATGTCTAGTCTCAGTGGTCACTAATGCACTGCCCTTGGTGCTCCATCTAAATAATGTAGGCCTAAAGGATGCACGGAATCCATCCCTTTCTCTCTCTCTCCTTTTCAACCAAAGGCAGATAGTTCAGTAGCTACTTTCAAATAAAAATTCAGTGACCCCTTAGTTTTCCAGCGTTGATTTTTTCACTCTTTTACTCTCTGTTTTTGTCTCTGCTTACCACATTTTTGGGCTTTTTCACTGCCTAATTGCTACTTTGCTGGAGGCTGGGCAGGGGGAATAAAAGGAAATGACCCCAAAATGGGTCAGTTTTGCTCCTGATGAGGCACTCTGGTGGAGAAGAGGTCATAGAACTCTATGCTTGCTACCATTATAGTGTATTTCATCTGTTCAAACTTTCTCTCTCTCTTTCTCCATCAGTATTAACATTCAAGATTTGTCGTATTACGTATCACAGAGTTGACTCATAAGAAATTTCTCTGGAAGGCAGAATTTATTGTCCTTCAAGCAGATATGTTACAATGTAGGCCTGGCCCTTGGCAAAATTGTGAAGTAGGACCCAATTTAACCCCTGGCTATCCTTTTAGTGCCCTTCTCCCCACTTGTTTCCCTCAATTCCCACCACCCCTCCTAGTGTACCTACTCCTCAATTCCAAGTACTTGCACTTATCCTCTGTCCTATTTATTTCTACAGGCATTTACTCTTAGTGAACTTCTGACTAATCCTCAGAAATGTGTTAAATGATATGAATTTGCACTATAGCAAGTTATTTCTGAAGATGTTCCAGGTGTTTTAAAGATAGAAATCTGTAAGGGCATAATTACCGTCACTTTGATAGATGAGAGAAGGATATTATTGGAACAGAGATTTGGAGCAGAAAGGGATGTTAGAGGTCATATAGTCCCACCCCCTCATTTTACAGATGGATAGACTGAGGCCCAGAAAGGTCAGGAAAGGAGGATTGGGTTGTAGGTACAATCTAGAATTAGCATACCATCTTCGAGTTGGAAGGAACCTTAGAAGGCATCTAGTCCAATATTTCACTTAATGCATAAAAATCCTCTATAACATCCCTGACAGATGGTCAGTTAGCTTCTGCTTGAACTTTCTGAGGGACATTGAGCTAACATTTCTGTGAAGAAGACTACTAGTTCATTATTAGGATTTTTTAGATAGATTCAGCCTAGCAATATTAATAACAGGACATAATTAAAAATGCTTTGAGATTCACAGAATCTCTGAATTGGGAGACCCTTGAATTCTCACAAGCTTTCTTTCTTTGTTCCAGTTTCAGATTATGTGACAGCCCTTTGCCCGGTCAAAGCTAACTCCTCTTTTCTCTTCTGGAAGCCTGTACCCCTTACTGTTCTCCACACATGCATGCTACCACTTGGGGAGTACTGGCAAATGTTTAACTAGGTCTGACCAGGTTTAATGAGGTAAAGCCAGCTCTGACTGGCTCTCCAAAAACTGAAGGAAAAATTAAAATGTAATAAAAGTTATTAACATTTTCTCCAACCCTTTCTTAAATCTAGAGTGGATGATCAACAAAACAACAAGTCAGGCCCTAATTTGTAGCGTTGACAAAAATCTAAGATATAAAATACTCACATTGAAAATTTAACAATGGGCTTTCACCAACCCAGATGAGCTCACTCCAGCACACCCCTACCTTGCACTACTACTACCACTTCCCCCTTATTAACATGCTTCTTCTTCACTGACTGCAAATATTACCAGGTATCCACCATCTTTAAAAATAAGCACATATACATGCAATGAGCTGTTACAGAAATAAATGAATAAAGAAATAAATGAGCAAATAATAAACTTTCTTTGATGTGACTATCCTCTCAAGTTAACATCTCCTCCTTTTCATTGTTATTCTTCTTGAAGAAATAGTCTACATTTGCTGCTTCTAATTTCCTCAAGCCCTTATGGTCTGACTTTTGATATCCCCACTCTATTGAAACTATTCTCTCAAGGGTCACTAATGATTTTTCAGCTGCAAAAACTTAGGGCCTTTTTTCAGTTCTCATCCCACTTGATCTTTTTATAGCTTTTAACACTGTTGTCTATCCCTTTTTCTTAGATACACTCTCCTTTCCTGACTTCCAAGACATTGACATCTCTTGATTCTCTTCCTGCTTGTGTCACTGCTCTTTCTTAGTCTCCTTCAATAGTTCATTTTATCCTGCTTCCATCCTTAAGTATGGTTGTCCCACAGGGCTCTGTTCTGGACCTCATCATCCCCTCTCCTCTCTTCTGCTGTTCTCTTCTCTCATCTCCTCTTCTTTCCTTTCCCCTCCCCTCCCCAGAACCACTCTGTCTGTCTCTCTGTGAGTCTTTATTTCTGTGTGTGTGTAAATACATACATATATATAATATATATATATGTGTGTGTGTGTGTGTGTGTACGTATACATACATATGTACAGACATACATACCCTCTGTTTTTATGGTCTCATAAGCTCCTATGAATTATCATGTAGATAACTACCAAATGTAAATACAATATAACTGTATGTCTGTATCTCTCTCTCTCTATATATATATATCTGCCCAGCCTTAATTCATCCCCTGAGAAATTTCTCCATATTTCCAATTGATTCCTTGCTACCTCCAAGTGAACATCTTGCCAGAACCTCAAATTTAACACGTCCAAGCTGAACGTGTCCCCTAAACCTGCCTGTCTTTCCAATTTCCCTATTTCTGCGAAGGGAAACAACATTCTCCTAATCACCCAAAATGATCTTTAATCTTCCCTTTCCTATATCCCATCATTTGCAAGGTTTATTGATGCCACCTGTCATCTCTTATACCTATCTCTTTTTTCCCACTCATAATACTAGCCCCCTCATTTAAGCTTTCATGACTTCTCATCTGCCTTTTTATTGTTGCTGTTCAGTAAGCTCTTTGTGACCCTGTTTAGGGTTTTCTCAGCAAAGATACTGGCACGGTTTGCCATTTCCTTCTCCAGCTCATTTTATAGATGAGGCAACTAAAGCAAATAGGGTTAAGTGACTTGTCCACGACGACACAGCTAATGATAGTCTAAGGCCAGATTTGAAGTGAGGAAAATGAGTCTTCCTGACTCCAGATCCATTACTCTATCCAGGGCACTACCTAGCTGCCTTCTCTTTTTTACAATCTTTATTTTTTTAAAAAGTCCCCATTTTGAGCATCTAGCAGACAGCTGGAGTAATCTTCCTAAATGCCTAAGTCTAACTGTATCACTCTTCTGATAAAAAAAAAAATCTTCAATTGCTTCCAGTTTCCTAAGGAATAAATTACAAATTCCTCAGTGTGGCATTTAAGTCCTCCATAACTTGGCACTCACCTGCCTTTTGAGATTTATTTCATATTTCTCCCCTTAATTGAGAGACAGCTAAGAAGCAGCATGGGCTATAGAGAGTCAGCCTTAAAGCCAAGAAGATCCGGATTCAAGTCCTACCTCTAAAACATAGTGTTTTTGTAACCCTGAGCGAGAAATTTAACCTTTCACTATTCCAGTCAACTCTCTAAGACTAAACTTTGCTGAGAGGATGTGAACCAGTGTTAGTAGAGGGTGTTTCCTCACCAGGGAGTTCCCTGTACCGACGCAATCACAGACGAGGTCATTATCTGTCTCCTCCTTATACACTGCATATTCGAGTCGTGCCAGATCACTAGTTCTTTCTGAACTTTACATTCTTCCTGGTGTATCCTCATGCCTATAATACACTTCTTCTTCATCCACATGCTTCAAAAGCCTTATCTTACTTCAAGGCTAAGGTCATGGGCCACCACCCAATCAAAAGGAACAAAAGAAACAATAATTTATTAAGTGCCTACTATGTGTCAGGTGCTGCGCTAAGTGTCTTACAAATACTATGTTATTTGATCTTCACAACAACCCTGTGAGATAGGTGCTATATTATTCCTATTTTCCGGTTGGGAAAATTGAGGCAGACATTAAGTGACTTACCCAGGGTCACATAGCTAGTAAGTATCCGAGCTCATATTTGAACTCAGGTTTTTCTTGTTCCAGGCTCAGAGCTCCATCCCCTATGCCACCTAGATGACACTGCTTCTGGAAAGTCTTCCCAGATTCATCGAGTTCCAAATGTTTCCTCCCTCCTCAGTTTTTGCTGCAATATTTTTGCCTTTTTTCTGGATTTTTCTCTGAATTGTCTCTCATCAATTCCTGACTTGTATTATGCCTCTATGTATACATACATTTTCCTTTCCCCCAGTAGAATTCAAATTCCTTGAAGGTAGAGGGTGTCCTTTTATATCTTTGTATCTCCAGGGCCTGTCACATAATAAATGCTTAATAAAAGTTTATTGAATGAATTGATGGACCCCTGAGGCCATCTAGTCCAACTTATCCACACTTTTAGTAAGAATAGCCATGACATATGGTCATCTAGCTCTGCTGGACAACATGAGGTGGGCTGGGGGAGGGGAGGATTAGCTTTAAAGTAACAACATCACCATTTGGAATATATGTCCTTAATCCTAAACATTGGGTTACATTTGAGCAAAATATTATTCTCTTCTTGTCTCATTATTTCTTGATTCTATTATATTGTCAATATTTCTTCTCACCTGGCATTATATCACCTACTCTCAGGCACTGTGCTTTTGACTAATGAATTCATATTTAAGGGCCTCTAGACCTAATACCACAATATACTTCAGCCATCCCCCCTCCCCAATTTTTCAACTCTTCCCCTTCCCTTGGAACAGTAATCAAATCAACATTATCATTCCTAGAAAGGACACATCAATCAATTACCTATGGCCAGCCCTATGTCCAACTCTTCATGACCCCATTTAGGATTTTCTTCTTTCTCCAGCTCATTTTACAGATGAGGAAACTGAGGCAAACAGGGTTAAGTGACTTGTCCAAAGTCACATAATAAGTGTCTAAGGCCAGATTTGAACTCAGGAAGATGAGTCTTCCTAACTCCAAGCCTGGAACTCTATCCACTGTGCCACCAAGCTGCCCCTACAGTAAGGTAGTAGAAACTAATAAGTAATACGTCTTCCATCTATCTCCTCTTCATTTACTTGTAACTCTACTTCCACCATTTTTCCCTCCACTTAAAAGATTTAGAACCCCTTGGTAATCATCTCCAAGAAGCTGCTGTTACCTGTTAATGCTGTTTTTCTGTGCTAACATCTGCCAGTCTTTGCCTTTGGCACTGGGAGTATCAAATGTTGCACATATCCTCTGTCTGATGGAGTAAGGGATTTTGAAGGCTTTGGGGCCAGTCTGTGCAGGGAACGTGTTGTCCTCTTGTGCAAAAAAAGTGATGGTTTCTCTTTCACTCTACAAATACGAAAAGAAAACTGTGATTAGATCCAACTGTTAGCATCACAATTTTATGAAAATTAATTCACATGAGGAATTCTGCTTAACACACTTTACCGTTTAACTGCTTTGAAAACATGGAAAGTAGTTCCTCTTCTTTAAAATACCACTGAGTCTTATCTCATGAGCCTGGAAAATATCTCCTAAAAATCCACAACATCTCTCATGGTGGATCTCCAGACATCTTTAGATATCATCTAAGTGTCTTCAGTCTAGAAGGTGTTTGTCGCGGTTACAAATTCATCGAGTCCTAAAATAGGTAGCACTTTTCTGTGCTGTAACTACATATAGTTTGACACAGTCACATTCTTTTTGTGGTGATTTTTGTAGAATCAGATTTAAAAAATTAATGATTAGGGCAAATCTCACTAGTAATTTTATAGTAGCTTCTCTCCCAGGCTATGGAGAGTTGTCTCATAGTGGTGACTCTCAAATAAATCCCATCACTTCTAGGACATGATGATGTCCTTTGATGGTCCCATTTCTTACAGAGGTCCATATGGTTTGTGTCCTTTTGAGAGGGCTCAATATATGAAAGACCTTCCTAATAATTATAAACATCAAATGAAGGGTGATAAGCTATATTATTCCTCAAGTCCCTTATAGATCTAAAATATTGATTCAATGAAATATTGGCAGTTAAGAACTCAGGCTCTGCCAAGTTCTATGGAGGTGAAAAGAATTAGGTATGCATGGCATTTGTCATGTGTATGTGGCACAGATATTTTGATTAAGGATTTCTTTAAATGCTTCTGAAAGGCATCAGAAGTTTACTCTTCTTATGGCACTTATTAAAAAAAACCCTAAACCTTGACTGCTAAAGCTCTACTGTGAGCAGAAGTTTGCCCCACCTCCACCCCCCATCCAGGATAGCGTGGTCCTGGGTACCTTGTCAATTAACAGTAGTAGCAACTGAACAAAGTAGGCTGGATTGCAAGTGAATGAATGACAATAAATGAGCATTTTAAAATGTATAAATATGGATTCCAAGAGCACGAAAAAGAGAAAGTTTCTGACTTTTAATGGCAGTTTGATGGGTGGCCTTCCTTCCTCCTTTCACTTAGAAACTTTCCTATTTTAAATCAGTTCATTGCACAAGGATGGAGATGCCACCAGTCACTTTATATAACATTTATGATGTATTCCAAAAAGCATCTGGACCAGGTAATAAGAATCCTGTAGATACATCACATTTTCTGATTGTTTAAATTAAATATGCAGAGGAAAGAGTAGATTTCATGCCCTGCACATTTGAGATAAGCAGTTGCTACCTGGTTAGCTGAGGGAATTGTAAAGCAATGAGGAATTCCAAGTATTCAGTCTATTTTGTCAAATTATCCCCCTACTTCCATCACCTTTGGAGATGGGATAAGAAAACTTGCCACATGATTGAATCTGCTTGAAGGGAAAATTGTGACGTGTAAAATTCCCATTTAAACTTCTTTTCCCCAAAAGATGATTCTACTGCAGTATTTTATTGAAGAGTGAAGATGAAAGAAAATGCTTAGAGATGCCTCCCTTTTCTCTACAGCATTAGAAAAATTCCTTGGCTTTGGTTTACCATCTATAATGCTAAGTGTCATTGGTAACTCTGAAAGGTATCATTCACCAGTAGTCCTTGGTCAACTCAATCAGCTTTCCTAGGCCAACAAGGCATTTATATTTCAGGGACACCAGCTGATAATGAAAGTTCTAAAGCTGGTCTGATACTAATCTTACTTTTTAAAACACAGATCAAATTCTTTTTCTATTTGTGAAAGAATATTAAAGTATGAAGGCAAGGGGAATGGTAGGTTTCCCTTGAAAATCATTTCATTTTCCAGGGTGGAAGGTGATAGTGGATATGGGGTAGACCATGAGGAACTAAATTACTTAATTTACCAAATTTATTTAAATGGGAGATAATAGAAAATTGATATTTGTGGTTTGTGTAACTATGACCTGACAAAGCAAATCTTTTATTCTTCTTGTCTTACTGTTGAATCTGTGGACCACAGAAGCTAGGGCAACTAATGGAACTATAACATTTGTACTTTAAGCCAAGAAAGCTTGAGTTCTCATTTTGGAATAGAAAAAGAAATGTCTGGAAGGACAGGATTAGGTATTAGAAGACATGGACTGGAGTCTGGGCTCTGACACTTTTTTATTTATTCCATCTTTCTGTGGCTCCAAACTGTATCATGAGAAGTGGCCACACCCCAATAAACCTCCTCAGCAGATGGCCTAAATCAGGTGGAGGGCAACCGACAGGCCTCCAAACCATCAGTGAGTGAAAAGGGTATCTACCCCAAGCATGTAAAGGCTTCCCCCAGCCAAATAAACAGATGAAAACAATTTGTTCCAATAGTCATGATGGTGACTGAAATAGACACCGTAGAGCACTTAGAACTTTCTCAGACACTGAAGATGCCAAGGTCAGCTACTGCATCCTGCGCCATCACCAATCATCTTGACTTTTGTTTGTCACTAGACTTTGATGACTTAGGAAGAGCAAGTGAGGCTGACAACTTTGTGCTACTCTACCTCACTTAAATCCAATTCACACACCTGTCAAGACATCACCCGTGATATCATTGGTCCTCTTTGGAAACAAAGGACAAACAACAACGAATTTATTTTATTATGGAGAAGTCACTCCATCTCTCTAAATTTCACTTTTCTCATCCATAAAATGTAAAGCAAATCATAAAGTATTTTAGGGAAAGTGCATTGTAAATGTTAAAGAACTACAGAATTGTAAATCATCATATTATCCTCATTCTTATCCTTTCCCTCATGTTCACTGTTGGTATTGTTTGGAGAGCTTCAGAAACCTCGGTTCCACATTGTTCTTGCCCTACAGGGGATGGCAGGTAAAATAGTAAATGTGATATATCACTGCCCAGGTCTTCATGAAAAATTGCTGATGACCTAGGGTTCTCAAAAGCGAGTGATGCCCTCTAACAAGTGAACCATTTAATGCCATCTCAATAGCCAGGAAGAGAAGGTGGCAGAGGAAGAGTTCCACATACAGGTCTGCTTTCTCCTCGGCTTAGGGACTTATTTAGAGATCCTAGTTTTGCTTTGTCTTTTTGTTCAAACTATTTATTAAAGGTTTGGAGAAAATAATCCCTTAATTCTTCTTGGTTTTGCTGAGGGATGAGGGAGGAAGGCAAGCAGTTTTTATCTATGAGCATACATATTCACTTACTGTCAAATGATCATAGCATGGAATGGACCCTGAGAGACTATATGATATAGGCCCCTTCCTTCAGGTAGGTCAACATCTAAATCTAGGAGAGTTGTCTATTCTTTTCCAGAAGACATATAGAGATGGAACTCTCTAAGGATCATGGTTTATCACATTATTATGAATGAATGAAAAATCATTTCTTAAGCACCTACCACGTGCAAAGCACTAGGTGTAAAAATAGAAAAGCAAGACAGTCCCTGCTCTCAAGGAGCTCACGTTATAACTGGGGAGACAATATATATACAATTATCTTTTCCCCATCAAGGGGATTAGGGGCCCAGCCCCCCCCATAATCTGGAAAATCCATGTAAAACTTTTTGGCCCTCCCTTCATACCAGAGAAGTCTGAATTTTTTTTCTTTTTCTTTTATGGGGTGTTTGCAGTACCTTATTATAAAATTTGGGTTGATATTATACAATAGTATACTTATATTTTATGTATTTCTGAGTTACTATACTTTTTCTGTGTCATCTGCTGGCCTTCATGTGTCAGCTGTGGTTTCTGCAAAACTCCCCCCAAATTCCTATTTAATTTCTTATGACCCATGACATATCAAAATCTTGATAGGGAAATCATGATGTGGAAGGGATAACTATAAGCAACAAGCTAGATGGGAATGCATTGTCTTTAATGTCATTTCACTAAATTATCACAAGGATATTCATCATCCTTTTATGCCTTCCCAGATCAACCCAGATGCTTATGGCTATTCTGCCTTTGGACATCAAAATATTTTGTTTTGCACCTGTAATGTTAAGGGGATTTGAAGATCTTCTCTGACTATTAATAGGCCTCCCATGGAGCCCATTGGGGGAGGGACTTGCCTTAGGGGGAAGCTTGCTTATAGGAAGGCTCATACCTTTTGCTAATTTCTAATTAGGAACTGAGTCAGGAGAATTGTGATGCCCTCTGGCTCTGAGAAGGGTATGCTTACTCTGAGGTGAGGTTTTGCTTTGGGGGCTCACTCATCAGAAGAATGTTCCTGTGATTTGGCCAGACAAGACTCTGGGTAGCCATTAAGAAGCCCCCTCCCCTCCACCCCATTTTGAAAACCCAGATGTTAGTGCTACTCTCTCTGGAAACTATGTATGTATTGCCTTAGTCAGACAGTTTGGATCTGTCTGTTGATCTGTGCTATATTCTCTGCTTGTAATTTATGCTCTGTAATCTCTGTTTGCATTTTCTCTGAAGTTCAGGGCTGACTTTTCCCCTGAACTAAGTGAATGATATCTATCTATCTATCTATCTATCTATATAGATATAGATATAGATATATATGTCTATATCTGTATCTCTCTCTCTATATATATATCTATATATATGTGTGTGTGTGTCTGTATGTACATATATGTATGTATATACATACATATATATATGTTTAATTAAAGTAAGATTGTTGACCCCTTTAAACAGCTATCTTCCCTAGTAAAGCAGATCTAAGAACCTGTGCTAGCAGCCATCCTGCTTGTGCCAGTGTGGTTGTGGTTACAGCACATTCTCTTATGTACTATCTATTACTGTGCATTGTTTGAGTATGTGTTTTTTTGTTTGTTTGTTTTTCCCCAAATTCTAGATTGTAGTATGGTTTAAGAAAAAGAGTAATACCTTTGGAGTCAAAAGACCTAAATTTGGCTCCTGGTTCTGATATTTATATGTGACCTTGGACAAAACATTTCAGTTTCTGGGCCTGCTTCCTCATTGATAGAATAAGGAGGTTGGCCTAGACCTCTGAAATTCTTCTCAGCTCTACATCCACCTAGGTCAGCTTTCTCTCCCCCAGCACCCTACTATTGTCATTTGCCATCTGCATGACCTCAGGTGACAATGACTTCCCTGATTCTAAGTATCCTCTCTTCCAAAAAGGAGGCCTCTAAAGATGGCCAGATGGCCTCTACAATCCCTTCCATTTCTAAATCTAGGATCCCATGATGTGATCACAATGGTCTATACACAGCAGATACGGAAGTATTTGCTTACCTTGGCTGTGATTGTCATGTTGGTTCAACCTAAACCCCTCCTGCTTTAGTTTAAACCTATTCCTTCTTACTTTGTCTTCCATAGACTTGTACAAAATACTCCTTTTATAGGAATTTTTTATACATATGAAGACAGAGTGTCTGTATTGCCCAGTAGGGGTGCCATTTTGCTAACAGGTACAGCATTTAAAACATGTATAAAGGACTAACACAATGTAATAGATCAAATCTCTCTACTTGATAGAAACAATGCAATACATTCTATCATTATATAAGGGGCTGATGCCATCAATCATTGACATCCTACCTACCTGAAAAAAAATAAATAAATACAGTTTCTAAAAGGGAAAGGTTTATGGAGGAATCTGGCCCAACATCTCCTTAAAATAACACATTAACACTGGCTCACAAGTTTGTGGATTTAGATTTGAAAGGAACCTTGGAGGTTATCTAACCTCATTTTAGGAGATAAGGAAAGTGAAATCAGAATCAATCAATCAATAAAAGATTGTGAAGCATCTTTTATGTTCCAGGCACTGGTAAGTGCTAGGGATACAAAAAGAGGCAAAAGACAGTCGCTCCCCAAACTAGTTAACTGGTCTAAGGATAAATAGGAAGAGGACCATGACATCAGGGAGGTGATGCCATGACATAAAAGTGAATTAGAGTGGAGGAGGGCTAGGCAAAGTCACCAGCCTCACTTTCTCCTCTGGAGTCATCTGGGGCCTGTGGTCAGGACAACTGGAGATGGTCCAGGAGGCAGAGCGGCTGAGTCTGGAGTCAGGAAGACTCTTCCTGAGTGCAAATCTGGCCTCAGACACTTACTAACTGTGTGACCATGGGCACCCCTCTTTGCCTCAGTTCTTCATCTGTAGAACGAGCTGGAAAAGGAAATGGCAAACCATTCCAGTATGTTTGTCAAGAAATGGGGTCACAAAGGGTCAGACATGACTGAAAAACTACTGAAAAGTTGTAGAGCAAGTATTTGAATCCAGATCCTAAAACTCTAAGTGTTTTATAATACATCAGGCCCCAAAATTGTCTCTAAGGTCTGACAAGTTTCCACAAGATTCTACTATCATGGAAACCTTTCAGACCCCTGTCACAAATAAATTGGACATGGTTAATGCTTGAAGTTAAGCTGATGTTATAGAAAAAAAAATCCATCAGCTTATTTTTTCCCCTTGAACTACAAGAGTTCAATGATGTTGAGAACCAACTGTATAAGATTTTAAAATCCTAACACAATTTCCCTTAGCATTAATATTCTGCAAAAGCTGAAGTTGCTACCTGCAAAGCCAGGGTGCCCTTAGAAACCCTCTACCTGGAATTCTTTTGTCAACCTCTTAACCAACATTAAGGGTAATTTGCATTGGAGAGAACCAGCATTGTGCTGTTCTCTGCCTTTCCACCCTTCTGAAAGGCTGTTTTTCCTAGCTTTTCCTTTTCATGACGTTTTTCACATTTTCTACAATTTATATTTTACTTTGAAATTCATTGTGCTAAATAGTCCATGACTGTTCAAGCAAAAAAAAAATCGTAATCTCCCTCTTATGACTCTAGCTCTACCATTGATTCCTCTTTCCCAAGAAGGTGCCTTGTACTAATTGAATGTAATAAATGCAAATTCAGTAAAGACATGCCACTTGAGATAGCCATTGGTTTGGAGAAATGGCCCTTCGGAAAATGCTCCAGTATTTAGTATAAAAATTATCTTAGGATTAAGTACCACCAAACAAGAGATGACTGATCAGTGAGTGAAACAGTGAGTGAAACAGCAAGGTTACATGTCCCACTCAACTGATCTCTTTACCATCCATTGTCTCTGATAATTTATCTTTCAGAAAGATTGAATCAACTCTGAAACTCACTCCTCTTCAATATCTCCTGGTCCTGGGACTCCCTCCCTCTATCTGATTGGAAAGGGTGGTAGACCCTTATCTCAGAGTGCTGCTCTGAGAGCCTCCATTTAAGAAGGGGGTCCAGTGTAGTGATCTCATCATCTCCCCTATAATGCCTTGCAGGTTTTCATCATGTTCCTAGCTATATTTTAAGCTTTTTTTATGTGGTATCTTCCCCCATTATATTGTGATTTCCTTGGGAAGAGGGGCTATATTTTGCCTTAGTGCTTAGCCACAGTGCCTGGCACATAGCCTATAGGCACTTAATACATATTTATTGAACATTGACTATTAACTATGTACTTAATGGTTAAATAGAAACATAGGACTTAACTAATTAATAGTAGCCTCCTATTGACAATGGACTATACATATTAATGTGGTTTAACCATTCTGACAAATCCAAATCAGGGTTTCTTATAATCTAGAGTAGGGTAAGTCAAAATATAGCTCTGTCTTGACGGGCCAGAGAATATCCTAAACATAGTTTGTTTAATCCTAGCATAATACCTCCTGTTGCCATTCTGGAAGAATTGCCTCCATAATAGCTATCATTTTTATATCCTTACAAGCCTATGAAACAGATAACATGAATAACATTCCAGTTTTACAGATGACAGAACTGGAGATCTGAGAGGCAGGTTAAAGTGATATGCCCAGAGACTCACAGCTTCTAAGAGCCAAAGGTGGCATTCAAACCCAGGTCTCTTAACTCTAAATCTGGTACTTTATCCTATGCTACATCTTGGAAACATTATTGTTATGTTGATCTTATAAACCAAGGTCTACAACTAAAAGACTTCATCTATTTCTTGGGGTGAATCTATACTGGAGAAACATCAAAAGATCAGAGCTAGAGTCTTGGCTCCATCATCTAACGCAGTTAAGTGGTGTACTTGGAATCAGGAAAACCTGGGTTCAAATACTGCCTTCGACTTCTACTTATGGCAAATAATTGAATTTCCCTCAGCCTCAGTTTCCTCATCTGCAGAATGTGAATAGTAATAGCATTTACTTCACAGAGTAGTGGAGAAGATCAAGTGAGAAAATATATGTAAAGCGCTTTACAAACCTCTACTACCATCTAAATGCTAGTATTATCACCATTACATATTGGCTGTGTTATTTTGGATAAGTCCCTTAACATCTCAGCCTCTGCCTCCTTATCTGTCACTTAACCTTTTGTAAAATGAGTATTATATCCTGTCTGACCCCAAAGGTTTGACGTAAGATTGAAATGATATAATGAATGTGTCCCTGTTTTGTTGATAGCAAAAAGTCACGCAAGTATAGAATGTTGTTGTTGTGATTATAGATATAGAGGACAGAGAGCTGGCCCCAAAACCATCCCTAGGCTCAAGTCCTGATTCTGACACACAGTTGTGTGACCCTGGGTGATCATTTAAATTCTTAGTGCTCAAGGCAAACTCTTCTAAGATTCCACATAAATTGCAGAGAAGAGGTACCAAATTGCATTGGGTGAAGAGGTTTCTTCACTTGAGAGTTTCTCTATATCAGGTCCAGCCTCTATTCATTTCTCTATTATTAATGTTGTTGTCATTGTTACTGTGTAACCCCAGGCAAGTCAGTCAATCGCTACTTGCCTCAGTTTCCTCAACTGTAAGATGGTAATAAAGATAACACCAACGTCATAGGGTGGTTAAGATCAAATGAGATAATATTTGGAAAAAGCATTTAGCGCAGTGCATAGGGCAGAGCGCTAAATAAATGCTTATTCCCTTTCTACCCTCATCATCTCCACCTTTATTATTTTAAATAGCAGTAGTCCTCAGATGACACTATGGTGGCCAACAACTTACCTCTAGGATGGATGTCTGCACTTGGAGGATCTGTTCATGGCCTTTGAGCTGCCGGATGCAAATCTTGCAGGAGAGCTGGGTGGTGGTGGGAGTGTAGCGCTCCAGGGAGAAGGCACAGTGCAGGGGCTGTCGGTTACTGCACCACACCCGAGAAAATGGGACTTCCTGCAGACATGATAAAAAAAGAAGAGGGGAATGACATATGGACCCATCCGATGTGAGCAAAGAACAGGAAAAATGATGGCACCAGTAATAATGATGGCAGCAAAGATAATTGCATACATGCCTTCGATGGAAATGTTTTTGAAATAATGTTCCAGTATATGCCAAGTAGCACAAAACTAATTAATGTCAATTCCAATTGATAATACTAGTATACCAAGGCTACCGTAAGCTTGAGCTTCACTCTGTGGCACAAATGATTATGAAGAATGCCCTCCATAATAAATCACCTTTATCTATTACATAAATGCTTCCTTTTTTGAGGACTATAAGAGCCCCTTTCCCAGGACTAAGAGTATGGATTCCTGAGCCTGGGGTGCCATTGCATTCCTCATCTGCCCCCCTGTTCACTTCAAAACAAAAGGAAGTGGTGGAAAGATAATTGGATCTGCCATCAAAGGAATTGAGTTCAAATCTTGGCTCTAATACTTGCTATCTGTGTGCTCTAACAATATATCTTTGGACCTCAGTTTACTCTTCTGTCAAATTAGAGGCCCACATAGGATGATTTGTAAGGCCCTTCTAGCTATGAATTCAATGATCTCATACATGTATTGTATATAGACCACCACTATACCATGTATATCATTAACAACTAATACCAACTCACAGGTGGCACAACAACAAAAATGGCTTTTATAAAGATACACTAGTAGGCAACAGAAACTCACACTTACACATGTTCATGCAGAACAGATACAAACATAGACACAGTGGGCTCTTTTTGCCACTCCAGTTTTATCCAACAATGCAAAATCGCTCAACTCATCCTTCTCTTCCTCACACTCTTCCCGACAGTGCTTAGAGAATAATCACTCATTGGAAAATGAGGAAAATAAACTACTTTAAAAGCTCACCCAGGATGGCACCATCCCCCATCCTTGAAAACAATTAGAACCAATTGGACTGGGCCCAGAGATGAGCCTAACAATGATTTCAGGACTCTGTTCTTCTTTCACACATTGAAACAAGCCACCTCCCCATCCCCACTCCTCCTTACTTGGTTTTATAGAATCGCTTTCCATGTTAAGATCTGTGATAGAAGAGCAGAAAGCTATGCATAGTCTAGCATGCCCACTAGTATTTGGAAGAGCAGATTTCAAAGGGTTTGGAAAAAAGACAGGTAGGATCCCATGATTCTAAAGAGAAAGTTATTCCAGGCAGGATGGGGAACTCTGAAGAACAAAATTCTGAGGCACAAAGAACAACCATTTACATAAGGAGGATAAAGTGAAATTGTCTAAAGACACTGAAGTGGATGCATAGAAAGCTCCCTGATAAAATGGAAATGAGGAGGGCCAATGGAATACCAGGGTAGAGTACTACAGGAATAATGTCAGAAGGAAACTGAGACCTAGAGAGGGGAGGTGATTTGTCTGAGAATACACAAACAGTAAATTGTGCAGCAATGATTCCAAACCACACTATTGAATTCCAGAACTAGGACTCTTTCCATCATACCGTATGTTTTGTTGAGAGGTGTGGTCAAGCCCTCGGTTATCTCTGCCTTTATCCCATTTTATCTCTTTCAAATGATTTATATATCTCTTATTTTGCTTCTCTTTCTATCACCCTCTTAAATGAGACAAACATAAATAAACACACAAAACTAGGAAGGAGAAAAAAAAACATGGCAAGTCAGTCATTTCAGCTTTCTGTTGTCAAGATAGCTGTGAAATATGGATATCCTTTTAAGTCTAATTGCTGTTTTCTTCTCTTGTTCCACCTCATATGCTCCTATATTTTCAACTACCACCTTTATGTGAACAAGGCCTAAACATATATGTCCAGTTGTCATCTCTTACATACACTGAGGCCATCTCCACACCATACCTCCTGTTCTTTGACCACCATCCTGATCTCCCATCCACTGAAAACATGGATTCTGCCCCTGGATCCCCTAACTCTGATAAATGAGCTTTTGCCTTATCTTGATGGGGTCCAGGCCTTAACATTTTCTTAACATTTCCTCATTATGTCTCCCCTTTCCATCACCCCTTTAGGTGTTGTCTTCTCCTAGTAGAATGCAAGCTCCTTAAGGGTAGGGGTTGTCTTGTTAGTTTTTATTTGAATCCCCAGGACATGGCACATTGCCTAGTATATAGAAATCACTTAAACACTCTATCAATAACTGTTCAGTATTATATCTCTACTTGTCACCAACGACTTCCCTTGTGGGTCTTGCCAACATTTATAGCTGAAATTTTCAAGAAACTGACTCTTCATCTCTCCATTTTGTAATTCCTTTCTAATTTTCTTCTCAATGGTCCTTTTTTGGTTTTCCCTCTTCCAAATCTAAATCCAGTCACTCCCAATGTCTTTGCAATCTATCTTTATATTTATGGCTATCACTATCTATGTCTTGCTTTTAGCCATCACCACCTTGACTCATGCATGAATCCTTGTCACTAGTCATCCTGCCTTTAGTGTCTTCTGGTCAACAGCTCTTAAGACTCTCCAATCACCATTTTAAAATCACTTTACTCCTCTCTTCACAAGCCTATCATGGTTAACTTATTGCCTATCATATCAAATCTAGACTCTTGAGTCTGGTCTTCAGGGATATCAGCCCTAGTTTCTTTTGAGCCACAGTCCTTGAATGTCTTGTAGATACCTTAAGCTCTGAGTATCCAAAGCAGAATTCATTTTTACCTCCCAACCCCTCCCCCTGTCCTGCTTCTTCCCAGGTTCCTTAATTCTGTTGAGGGCACCACCAAAACTACATTTTTACAGAATGCCATGAGTTATTCTGTGCTAATATTCCCTCTCTTTCACACCTCATATCTCCAAAAGGTGCGAAGTCTTGTTGTTTCTACCTACCATTTTTCACATATGCCCCTTTTCATCCATTCACCCCATACCTATCCTATAAGAAGTTCATATCACACCTCACCTAGACCACTGTGATAGCATCCTAATCGGTCTTTTTGCATCTTGTCTCTTCCCTCTTCTACCCATTCTCTACTTGGCTATGTTCTAAAATATTTATGGTAGCTCTCTTTGTGCTGGCAGAGAATTGTAAATTTCAAGGATGTACATCAATTACAGAATGGACACATTGTGGTGGGTGGTTGGGATGGAATACTCCTGTGCTATAAGAAATGATGAGCTCGATAACATTAGAAAAACACAGAAGGATTCGCACGAAATAACGAAGAGTGAAATGAGCAGAATCAAGAGAACACTGTATACAGTAACAGCAATATTGTTTTAAGAATAACTTTGAGCTATTTAGTCATTTTGGCTATTATAAATACCCAAATTAACTAAAATGACCCTATGAAAGAAGATGTTATCTGCATTCAGGGAAAGGACTGATAAATATAACTATATATGAAATGAGCTTACGTATATATTCATGTGTGTGTGTGTGTGTGTGTGTGTGTGTGTGTCTAACAGTAGCCATCTCTAGGGTGGCGGGGGAGGGAAGAAAAAAAGGAAAAAAAGAAATTTATATTATAATTTTATTATATATTTAAAACGAATAGCAAGTTGTACTTAATAGATTTGCAGTTTCATGTGCAACGATTTTTTTATTATTCTACTATGCTATGGAAATGCTTGTTTGATTTCATAAATTAAATTAAATTAAAAAAATAAAAATACAAAAAAAATGATGTTACTAAGGCATAGGTCTGACCATGTCACTCCCTTGCTCAACACTTTCTGGTAAGTTTCTCCTACTTTTAGAATAATGAGAAAAAAACTCATGTTTGCTATTGAAAGCCCTTCACAATCACTCTGCCTTCTATCTCTCCTGGCTAGTGAATATTACTCTGCTTTACACACTGTCAATTTGAACCAATTGGCCCGCTTACTGACCCTGTGAAAACCAATCTCATTTTCCTGTCTGGGCCTTGCACAGGCTATCCCACACACCATACCTAAGAATGTACTTCCTCCTCACTTCTGGCCCATAGAATGTTCAAATTAAGCTTCTTCAAGGATTCACTCATGAGATGTATCCAGTTTCTTCCAATTTTTAGTGCTCTTTCTCTTCTAGTGCATTCTCTATTTTTAGTGCCCTCTCTTTTGCCTTCCTTCTTTCTCTACAAAATCAAAACATTTTGAATATCCTATTTTAAGATAGTATCTAAGGAATTTTCTTTATTGTTGACTGAAGTAGCAGCTGCCAATAGCGATAAACAAAACATTAACAAATAATACAATTAGAGCCGCTGTGATGAGTGTTTTTCCAGGGCAATCATCTTTGCTTTCATTTATTTAAAAATTAAAAAAAAAAAACAGAAAAAAAAGAAGTTCATTGAACTGAAAGGAAATATGTAGAAAGTAATAAGGGAGGACAAAGTGTGGCAAAGTTATGGGTGTTTAAAGTGTTCCGGAAATGTTTTCATTTTGATTCCCATTATAATTAGGTTCCTAGCAGATGGAGAGAATGTAAATCATCTCTTAGCAGGAGACAGGCACTGGGTTCTCTAAGATGCAGAGCATGCTGGAAAAGACAGCTGCTTTTTCCTAGTGAGGTGACAGCCTGGCTTTGAATTTTGCTGGCTTAATACATATTTTGAAAATATTTTATTGTACATTATGTATAACAGATTCTCTTCACTACATGACCCTGTTATCCCCCTTCAACAAGGGATCAAGTGAAATATGACTAAAGTAGATATAAGGTTCCAGAAAGTCTGCTGAGACTAGCCTTCCAGAGGAGGTTTCTGACTTTTGGCCTTCCCTCTCTTAATTATTTCCTATTTATCCTGTATGTACCTTGTTTGTATAGATTTGTTTTTGTTCTCCCCCATTAGATGGTGAGGCCTTTGAGAGTAGGGACTGTTTTTGGCTTCCTTTTGTATTCTCAGAACTTAGCATAACACCTGGCACATAGTAGGCACTTAGTAAATGTTTATTGATCAATTAACTGAAGGGTAGTAATATTTCTATTTCTGGTGGGTCTGGATAATTAGAGAGATGAAAATAGAATGATGAAATGGCATTTTCTCAGGAGCATTATTTATAATCCATGACCTTTTCTTGGCAAGTACATATAGACAGGGTCCCAGTGTTTAGGAAACAAGCAAAAGTAAGTAGAACCTAAAAATACAGGAATTATTGATTAATTTGAGCTTATAGGTATCAGTGAGAGTTGGTAGAATAAAACTAGGCCTGGAATATGGCTCTGTATAGGCATAACTTAATAAAGAGAAATAGGCAAAAGGGGGGGGCATGGTAATATTATAATGAGAAAGTAAACTCATGGGAGGAAATTTAAAAACTAGAGGAGTAAATGTATGGGAAAAACAAATTTGGACAAAGATCAGTGATGAGAGAAATAGGAGCTAGTTTGTTACTGCTTTGAACTATGGACCACTTGGTGAGAAAGAAGAAACAGATAATGAGTTTGGAAAATAGACCACAAGCCTGGCACAGAGGTGTGGTATAGTAATGATAAGAAACTTCAGTTATCCAGACATATGCTAGAATATACTCTGGAAAAATCCATAACAGCAAAAAATTGTTTTACTTGCCCTAATGATAATCCTATCCTCTTTAAGGTAGAAGAACTAACAAGAGGGAATTTTATACTGCATTTTTGTTATTTTTGCTGGGGTAGAAAAGATGAGGCATTGGAGAGAGAACAGAATCAAGCATAAGTGACAATTTCCTCCTAGAATTTGTAATAGAGATAAACAGGAAAGCTAATTTGTTTGGCATGTACCTTAGGTGTTGAGAAAGGAAATTTCAATTGTTCTGACCATTATTAGATGGATCAGTATGCTTCCATGGATTAAAATTCTCCAGAGGAAGCCTGCTCAGGAGGGATGAGTAACTCAGAAAAATGATGTTTTCAAGACATAAAAGAAACTCCAATGAAGAGGAAAAATAGGAATTATATCAAGTAACTGGTATGAATACACTGATTACTCACCAACTAATATATTTTTCTTTTCAAATATACGTGTGTGTGTGTGTGTGTGTGTGTGTGTGTGCCTATGAAAAAGAAAGAAAATGGAGAGCAGTTAGGTGATGCAATGGTTAGAGCACTGGGCCTAGAATCAGGAAGACCTGAGTTCAAATCCAGCCTCAAACACTTACTAGCTGTGTGACCCTGGGCAAGTCACTTAACCCTGTTTGCCTCAGTTTCCTTATCTGTGAAATGAGCTGTAGAAATAAATGGCAAGCCATTTCAGTAACTTTGCCAAGAAAACCCCAAATGGGATTATGCAGAGTTGGACACAACTGAAAAGACTGAACAACAATAAAACAATATGGAAGCAGTGACAGGTAATAGAGGATAAAGCAAGCATGGTTGTATCAAGGGTGGGTAATGCCAGACTATCTTATTTCATTTTTTGAAAGTCAGTAAAGGTCAGGCAAATACTGAAAATATCATGTTCCTAGGCTTTAGTAAAGCATTTGATAAAATACCTCACACTATGCTTGTGAAAAAGATGGAGAGATATGGACCAGACTAAACGGATTTGAAACTGGTTGAATATTTGGACTCAAAGAGGAGATGTTACTGGTCCAATGTCAACTTGGCAAGGACTCTCCAGTGCAGTGACATGGGATCTGTTCTTGGCCCTGTGCTGTTTGACCTTTTTATTAATGACTAGAATAAATATTCATTAACTTTGCAGATAATACAAAGGTGGGAGGAATATCTAACACACTGGATGAGATGGCTAGGATACAAAAACATCTTAGGCTGGAGCACTGGGCTGAATCTAATAAGATAAAATCCAAAAGGGAGAAAATCTCACTCTTGGAATTAAAAAAAATACAGGTATTGATGGAGAATACATAGTTGGGCTGTAGTTTGTTCAAAAATTTAATGAATTTTTGGCAGACTAAAAGTTTAATATGAGTCAGTAATGTGATATGGAAGCTAAAAATCATTAATGTAGGCTTCATTAAGTGAGGTTTAGCTTCTAGGCATGAGAGAGTGATCATCTCATTTTACATTACTCTGGTAAGAACACATTTTATGTATTTTGTTCAGAGCTATTCCTATTTTGCAAAGGACATTAATAAACTGGACAACATCCAAATATACTACTTGGAGAGTAAATTGGTGAAGGGTTTCTTAGCTATGGCATGTGAGGACTGGTTGAGGGAAATAAATATGTTTAGCCTGGAGAATAGGAGACCAAAGAAGGGGTGAAAGAGACCCAAAAGCTTCATCAAGTACTTGACAGGGCATTACACTTGTTATGTTTGGTCCCAGAGGGCAAAACTATAGGAACAATGGGCAGAGATGGCAGAGTCAGATTTAAGCTAATGTTAGGTAAAATGTTCTAAACATTAGAGCTATCTAAAAGTTCAGTGGGTCTTCTTGAGAAAAGTTGGTTTCCCCCACATTGGAGGCATTTGATGTGAGGCTATATGATCTCACGATAGGTGTGTTGTAACATAGAATATTTTTGTACATGGGTTGTCCTAAAATTTCTTCCAGTTCTAAATTCTATGATTTTGTGAATTCAAGGCTAGGTGAAATCTAAACTTCTTCCTAGATGCAAATCATAAGATCCTAGGAACCTTCAGTATTTTCATTCTCTCTTTAAGAGCTTGAATAATCATGTACTCTGCCCCAAGGGGTTACTATGTAAACATTCTACCAGCTCTAAAGTTGCCTGGCCTCCCATTCTTCAAACCTGCTCAGCTTTCCTGACCTGGAGATTTTCCAAGCACACAGCAGCACTGTTTGTTTCTATGGACATCTTTGGATTCCTTTGGATTCCATCTTTGGATGACTGAGTAGTGACAATGGGAGTAAACTTGTTTTCTCAGCATTCTTCTAGCTGGTAGCTTTGTTAGGATCCCAGACTCTATTTAGGGAAGCTAGACTATTTTTGGAAGAAGTACTATTCAGGTTTGGCATCTCATGGAAGGTATGGAGCACTAATGATTGGGAAGAAAGGAGAGTGTGGGCATGGGGCAATGTGACATAGTAGATTGTGAATGTCTGACCTAGGAACTGATATTCTACTCTGTTCCTTCTTACTTATGCCCTTCAAACTACCAGACCTAACCATGTGTCTTTACCACCATATCTGATGTGCAGATAATGTTTAGGCCTTGTCACCTACTCTATAGATGAACTTCGTACATGTGTTGTCTCCCTATTTGAATGTATGTTCCTTGAGACAAGGCGCTTTCTTTTCCATTTGCATCCCCAGTTGTTAGCATAGTGCTTGAAACATATTAAGTGTTCAATCAATGTTTTTTTAATTATTCATTTATTCACTCACTCACTCTTTATTCTTCCAAAGAAAGACCTTAGTTTAGATCCAGCTTTTGACATTTAGGTTGCATAACCATGAGGAAATTATTTACTCTCTTTGATACTCAGTTTACTCAGCTGTAAAAGGGTATAATAATAATTATAATACCTTCATCAATAATTTTGTGAGGTTCAAATGAGATAAAATATGCGAAGTTGTTTGTGAACTTAAAATATATAAGTGATAGTAATTAGCTGAAAGGTAAGGGAATGTCTATTTAATACACACATGGGAGTTTCAGGATCCTTGTTTTTTTGTTATTTATTGTTGTTTCTGTTTCTTTATGAGCTCAGTTTCTAATAATTAAGCTCTTAAGAAAAAAATCAGCAACATTCACATAGAGTTTGCCCAGTGGACATGCAATGCTGTATTCTTCACGACGTTGGTTTGAAGGAAGGATTTCGTAAACCTTCAGGAACTATGAATGTGAGGATATGAGTTGTTATTAAGAATGATGTTGTTATTATCATTATTATTGAATATTTTTTTAATCAGACCTCTGATTTCATCCACGTGAGGAATACCTAATATGGAAATAACCTCCACTGCAGTAGATTGGTCTGCTTGTAACTAATAGTCTCAGAGAGTTTTCAGGGGCACTGAGAGACTAAGTGACTTGCGTATAAATGAGGTTAAAACCAGATAAGCACATAGATTCCCTATGGGAGTTGTTCAGCGATTCTCTAATGTTGGAAGTAGATAGTGCATGGGCACAAAGGCCACAATGATATGTAGGCTGACACAAGCTGAAATTTCCCAGGCCCTACAGAAATTGACTAACTGAAGATTGTAGGGCTGGGGTAGAAGTATGAGGAGAATGAGGAAGAGTATGTTGGAGTGCCAGAACCCAAGAAAAGTAAATTTAGTGGAAATAAAATCTCAAGGGATTCCTCCTTGTGCTTAGAAAGTTAAACTATGTCTCATCCCTCCAAAGCAGATACCTATGATTTTAAATATAAATATTTATATCTGTTCACTATCAACCTCCAAACTTCTCCATTCTGGTTGTACACATACATGGAGCAGCTTTACAAGGGTCTGACTTTTTGACTTTGAGCACCTCCAATGCGTCTTCTAACATTAGCAAGCTTTTGCATCCTCCTAGTTTCTTTTTTTTAAACAGGGAACCTACCAGAAAAAAAATCTCTACTCTCCATTATTGCTTAAATACTGTTGCAAGGTAATGGTTCTCTCATCAGAATTTTTATCTCTAAGCAGTAAACTTCATAGTTATTTTGGACTGATTCATTCATATTAGCTCCAGTGACATATGGCCCTTATAACCCATAAAGATTAATACAGAAGGATTTGCATGACTATCAAGACTTCTTTTAACAACACCCTGAAGTTCAATTAGGAGCTGAAACTCTGAATAATGCTTACTGGATAACAGAGACATCCAGGTCTTATACACCACAAATAAGACATTTATTCATAGAAAACTATTTTTTCCAAAAGGAAATGTGCTGATCCATTTAAAAAAAATATTCTAGGCTAAATTCGTTCTTGATGCTTTGAATACACTAAGAATTCATGATAAGGTGACAATTCCCCAAAGTAATTTATGATGTCTATAGAAATAAACAGAAAATAAACTTTGTATTTAGCAAACTGTCAAATATGGAAGTACTGAATTTGATACATTCAGAATGTGAAGGGTTCACCTTTCTCCTCAATCTCACAGCCTAGGCAGAGTTTTCTCTTCATGGTTCAGTCCATTTTTATTCTGACAGGCTGGCATAGCTTGTACATGGTTTAGGAATAGAAATGATGCGAAAAGTGAAAACATAGCCAAACCACTGTGCCATGCAGGTAATGGTGACAGGCAGAGCCAAGAGATCAGAGGTCCTCGTGTGACATAAGTCAGCTAGAGACATCACACACATCCGAGTTACATTTGCCTCTGTTTTGAGGATCTGTAACTGTCAGGCTCTCTGATACTTTGCAGTGATTTTAATGATCATTTTTAGGTTTCTTGATATTTACTATCATGTTCACCAGGTGACAAGGGGGGTTTCATGCTAAGCAACTGTTTCATACTAAGTAACAGTTTTTGAACATGGTATGAAGTCAACCCATGTACATCCTGAATAGCTTAAACCCTCCTCAGAGTCTGATCTAGGGTGAATATCAGTGAACAATAACATATTTACATCTCTAATGTTTTCATTGGGAAGCACAAGACTAGAAAACAGCCTTCTCTCTCTTATTTTACTTCTGATTCATTCCTTTCTTGCTTGCTTATTTCACATGATAGCAAATCCTTCAAAGGTTTGACATGATATCTATTGTTTTCTACCCAAAGCAAGCAGTACAGTCATGACTTGGACTCATGACTACATCAGTATTCTTCAACTTTTCAATGAAGCTAGAAAAAGAAATGGATGGATGGATGGATGGATGGATGGATGGATGGATGGATGGATTACAAAACATTTCACCATTAGTAGCTAGGTTGGCATGTGAGTTGGAATGGAGTAGCAACTTCAACAGGAGGGAAGGAGGGAAATGTTTTATCTGACAAGCACTTTTTAAATGCATCTACTGCCTCTGAATTTATAACATGTTTTGTTCCTGTTGTGTCTCTAAAATTGGTACATTTCCACGACCGTGTTGAGATTAAACCCACACTTTTTATAACATGGCAGAGCAAGGACAAGGTGGATCAAGGGGACCTTCGTTGAGATTTTGTGAATGTTTTTGCTGGTCAGTGTGGAACAGCTTGTGTTAAACAAAACAATTGGTAAGTAAGTACCTGGCATGCAGTAAATGGTTTAATTCTCCAAAGGAAAGGGGGGATATCGAGGACAGAGATCTGAAGACTAAAGGTGTTCCCTTTGAAATGCAGCAACTTTGGTTCTTCCAGTAGCTGGCCCCCTTGATGCCTTTCATCTGAAACCACTTCCTACAGAAGAGGAAGAAGAAGGCAGAGGGAGAGAAGGAAAGAGAGAAAGAGGGAGAGAGACAATGAAAAATTCAGTTTCATAAACATTTTTCATTGACAAATACATATAACAACTATGATGATGAACAGAGAAAGAATGAGCACATGCTCCTTATACATCTGTGCCTATACTAAAGGCTGTCTAAATTGAGAACTCTGGCAACAATTGTACCTAACAGAGGAAAGCAATAATGATAGTAATAGTTAATTAGGCTATTGTTTGTCCTTTTCACAATAATAACTTCCACTGTCAAGGATGATTCCTTTATTTTTTTTAAGAAAATCACTCTGCCATTATTAAAGCTACTAGGACTAAAGAATTCCCAATAATGCAGATATATTTCTGCAAGTATCATTGAATTTCACTTAACAGCAGGGACTTAGGTCTAGTCAACACTTTCATGTTGGAATGTGCCTTTAACTGATCTGCTCTGGTTGACAGAATCTCTTCATTTACAATTCCCCTATATCAAGGAAATTATTTCTACTCCCTATTCCTATCAATGTTTATTTATATGCATATGTATGTACACACATATATTTATACACACATATATACATACATATATTGTTCTCATAAGTTTTAATCTTTTTAGGCCTATATAGATTGAGTAGTGGCTAATGTTCGTATTTGGGAAGAAAAATTGATAACATTCACAGATCTTCCCAAATTTTCATATGTGTACAAAGGGCAGTAGATAATAAGAAAAAGAGAAATCAATATTTCTTTAGCCAGTTTTAACGTAGGAAGAAACAGAAAAGAAATTTGTCCTAGAAAGGTAAAGTGAAATATAAATATAGTCATCTAGTTCACGTGTACTTTTTCGTTTACGGAAGGGGGCAGGGAGAACATTATTTTACATCTATGGCACATTCACATGTATTCTGACATAGCACAGGCAATCAACAAACTGTTTTTTGCTAACATCTCTAGAGCTGGGGGCTCTAGAGCTAAGGCCCATCAGGGAATGTTGAAGAGGTATGAGATGTTTGCTGTGCCACTAAGTGCCTCAAACTGTGTGATTCTGACTAAAAGCACCTTAGGAGATTAGGGATCTTTTTAAATCAGTGTTTTAGGACTACTTTCATTTATATGCCATACTTTGCTAACAGATGTGGGCTGAATGAGAAAAACCCAAGTCGTAGAGTTATATAATCCTAAATTTCCGGCCTGAAGAAGAATACCAGAGGCTTTCAAGCCTGACCTGTACTGTAACAGGAAACTCCTTAGCTTGAAATCTTCTAATCATTTTTGCAGTTAAGCATCTCAGTGGCTAGAACCCTAGACCTGCGGGCTTTAAGACTCGAGTTCAAATCCAGCCTTAAACACACACTGCTATAAGACCCTGGGCAAGTCACTTAACCCCTGTCTGCCTCATTTTCCTTATCTGTAAAATGAAGAGAATAATAGCATCTGCCTTCTAGGGTTCTTGCAAAGATCAAATGAGATGATATTTGTCAAGCATTTAACAAACTTCAAAATGCTATGTAAATACTAGCTATTTTTTTAAAAAGGTAATGTTTAAAAATACATTTTGATACCTTTATATGATATGTAGGATATTTTAAAAATGGAAACAATATTTTAAACATAGCAATTCTGTAGTTCCAGATAACTCAGATTCCAGGGATAAAGTTACCTTGAATGGTCATATTGGGGAATTCATTCATTTATGGGTTAGACTAGATGGCCTGTGAGGTCCATTCATACTCTCAAATTCTAGACTCCATGATTCTGTCATCTCATCCATTCATTGCCTATCATCAGAAACATCCTAAACAAATCCATCTTCATAAAATCATAAAAATAAAAAAGATACTAGAATATTAGAGTTGGAAGTGATTTCAAAGATCATACAATCATATTTAAAATGAACAAAATAATTAAAATATGTACTCTTTAGATGTTTATATACATATATAATATGTAGGTATAGGTATATGCTAATACAGTTCAATTTTCCACATGTATTGATGAATTTCACATACCTAGCATTTCACTTGAGGGGTTTAGGCCTAAGAGATGGCAATCAGCACACCTGGAGGGTGGCCAAAAATTTCTCTGATTTTTCTTAGTTCAGCCTTTTTTTCATTACACCACAATTTTAGACCAATGAGAATTTCACCTCCATTTATTTGTTATCTACCAATGAACTGTTACTTATTATCAGTGAGTCATTGTTCTCTTTTTAAAACCAGCCAAAGATGTGCCAGTTTCCTTATCTTCATAAAGGGTGTTATTCTCCAACTTTCTATTTCAATCTTGATGTTAACTCTAACCTTGATGAATTTTACAAATACTTAGTATTTACTTTGCACAAGATGCTGGGGTCACAAAGACAAAATGGCACAGATCTTGCCCTCAAGGAATTTAAATTTCCTATTAAATATATGTGTATTAAATTGATGTTTTTGCTATTCCTTTTAATCCCATCAAAATCCACAGCCCTCCAAACTAGAAGATGGTAGAACTGACCTTCTGATTAGTACTACCAAATAACAGGAAGAGAAATTTTTCATAACATCCATAATATGCACAAAAATATATACATGTATAGATATAGATACAGATTCAAATGTAGATGTAGATATCAATATTGATATCAATATATTTAGTTGCAGGGACCCTTAAAAATCTTCTAGAGCATTTTATGGGAGGAATGGGATATACCAGAGGTTCAATTCTATTCAGCAAGCATTTATTGAATATATTCTGCAAAGTACTATGAAAGGGAAGCAGGATTAGAAGGGAGAAGAGAGAGGTAATAGTAATAACTCCTTTAAAGTCTCAAGTTTGAGACTTTCTAAATTTGAGATTTCTGAAATTGGATCTTCTAAAGGAGGAAGGGAATTTCCCAATGCAGAATACTCCTTGGAGAATGTAAAGGATCATTTTCATAATTCCATCTCAGAACACTACTCAGGGTGGGAAGAAAAATGATGAGTTACTTGGATAGTGTGGGAGAGTATGAACCACAGGGTAGTACTGGGATTCGAGGGAAAAGAATTTTACTAGAATGTTTAAAGGGTTGTCACTGTGGGAACAGGTTGGCTATCTGAGTGCCTTATATATTTTAATGGGGCACCCAAGTGGTTTAGTGGATAGAGTGCCAGGCCTGAAGTCAGAAGATCTGAGTTCAAATCCATCCTTAGAGCCTTACTAGCTGTGTGACCCTGGGCAAGTCACTTAACCTTGTTTGCCTCAGTTCCTCATCTATAAAATCATCTGGAAAAGAAAATGCAAATCACTCCCATAATTTTGCCAAGAAAACCCCAAATGGGATCATATAGAGTCAGATATGACTGAAACAACTGAACAACAACAAATGTATTTTCTGCACCTGTATTTGGACTGTTACGGGATCTTTGTGTCTTCTGTATTTGTATGGAGCTAAATAAAAGTTGCCTTGTACTTGGTATGTGTTTAGTATCCTTAGTGCTTATGGGGGAGCTAGGAACTTCATTTACCAATTTTGGGAAAACAGATAGAGACTTGACTGAATATATTAAGAAAATCCCAGAGCAAAAAATGCCTGAATATAATAAGAAAATCCTGGAGTAATTCCGGTGGAAATAAGACAAAAATAGTAAATTTTTCTCTTAAAGTCTGTTCCTAGGATTAGTATGGATCCATGTGGGCCCAAAATTTTGGAAGTGAGGGGAGGAGAAGTGAATCTGGACTATGGGTTAAAATGATACCTTACTTTTATATAGTGGCTTAAGCTTTTTCAAAAGCACTTCATTCATAACAAAAGTGAAAAATGAATAAATGGCAAAGATAATGACCTTGGCTGTCATCATCTCCTATAAAATTTTAATAGATATAAAGGTCATCACACAAAAGAGGCCATAAGAGCCTAGAAACCTCCTTGGCAAACAAGCATTCAATCTTCTTGCCAAGCAGAGAGAAATGGTAGCCAAGGGCAACAGTGGCTCAGAATACAAACTCATTTGTAAAATGTTAGAAAGGATCAATCAATTGATTAACCAGTTAACCAACATTTATTAAATGTCAATCCCATTCCTTACCTGGGAATTCCCTATAGCAATGAAATCAAGGGTCCTAAGCCCATTCCCATTCCTATCATGTGTCAGGTACCATTTTAAATGCTGGGGATGAAAAGGCAAATGTGAAAAAAAACCAATCATAAGAGAGGAGTATGATGATTAATGCTTAACAACCGGGTCTTGGAGGGGAGAGGGAGGGGGTACCACACAACATATTTTAAGTTTAATTTGCATTATTAACATTTTCTTCATCATTTTATTGTCTAGTCAATTAAGAAAACAATAAATCAAGTTCCAATTTGTGGCATTTGCCTATTTCTCAGGTGTAAATGCTCACAGCGAAAATTTTAAAAATGGCTATTGAGTGGATATGGGCTGGCTTTAGCACATTCCTGGACAAATGTACAGTTATCCGTTCCATATAGTGACCTTTCCCATCATGGTTTTGATATAGCATAGGTCAGCATAAGAAATCAAATGGGAATTTTGGGGCAGTTTTGCAGAAGCTACAGATGACACATGAAGGCCAGCAGATGACATAGAACCTATGACCAAATACTTAACCTAAATTTTACAATGAGGTACTGTAAAGACCCCATAAAAGAAAAAGAAAAAATTCAGCCTTCCCTGGTACAAAGGGAGGGCCAAAAAATGTATGTGGATTTTCCAGATTGTGGTGGTGCCATTCCTCTAATCCCTGTAATGTGGAAGGGATGACTGTGTTACTAACAAACAACCCACTTCTTCTTTGAAGAAAGCCTGATCCCATCTTTCTGAAAAGAAAGTATCTCATATTTATTACCAAAAGATGAGAATACCACTGACTCTTTTAAATATAGATCAGTTATCTGATTATGTATTTTAGGCAAAGCATTTACAACTTGTTTTACTCTAAAAAATTTATAAACATATGCCTTCCCTCAGTGGGTTTATATTCTATGGCATGGTAAAGTGCTACAATTCTGTGTAGCAAAGAAGCCACAGACTAGATTGGTGGTCTTGAAATACATTTTTGATCACAAACCCTGATCATTTTTTGTTTTTAAGAACATTGGCCTGTAATATAATTATATTTATTTATACATTATTTATACCTACTAATATGCTCATAATTATTTATTCTATAATTATGTGGAATTGTATATATTTATATAAATTTCTATGAAATAGAAATTTTGAAAGGATGAAAATAAGGACCAAGTAATACTTGATCCTAGATTTAGTAGGAAGTCACCAGAGTTTAATGAGTAGGTGAGTGTTATGGTCAGTCCTGTATCGCACTTGTGTGGAGGATGATTTGGAGAGGGGAGAGACTTGAGGAAGGGAGGCCAATTTGGAAGTTGTTATAAAAGTCCAGGTGAAAGGTGATGAGGGCCTGACCACAAGTGATAGCTGAGTGAATAGATAGGAGACAGATGTGACATATAGGGTAGAGGTAGAAACAAGAAATTTAACAGTTTATTGGACATGATAGAGATTGAGGAATATAGGATGATGCTAAAATTATGAACTGGCATGTCTACAAAGATAGTAGCATCCTAGACAATAATAGGGAAATTTAAAGAGGGGGTGGGTCTGGCAGGGAAGAGGGGAAAGATAATGTAACTGTGTGAGGCCAATCTGTGATACCAATATCAAAGCATCCATGACTGACCATGTTGTGTGCCTCCCTCTGTCCTACCCAAAAGGACAAGCCAGAATGGGGTTCTTACTCATCTTCCAACAGATGCCTTTCACAGTCAGAGGGGATGGAGGTGGTTTTGGTGAGAGAAGGATGAATTTTACCGATATTTATACTGTTCCTGCTATGGAAACTTGGTTAGCTTATAACTGATGCTAGGGGTCAACTTCAGGCTCAGAAGTGGGATAATTAGAGTTTAGAGAGTAGAGGAAGGAAGCTGTAGGAGAGTGTTAGCAGATTTGGGTAGGTATGGTTGTGTTGGAAATGTCATGTGATGGTTATTGTGGGGAGAGTCAGGATGAGACCACTCCCCCCCCCACTTCATATTGGAGAATCATATATCTTTTGAGTCTAGGCCATAATTACATATTTTAGAGACTGGTCTATATAACTGTCAGAGCTCCATTTTACCTTCACCCCAGCTCCAGCACCTAGGGCTGAAATGAATGTAAAATGAATCAGATTATAAGTGTCTTGAGGATTAGAGAATGCCAAGTCTTTCTTGGCTCTGAAGAACCTCCTAATCTCACCAGTGCAGAGAAAATCATACTCTAACGGAATCAAGTCCATCTTTAAGGCTAGATCTTTGGTGTTGCCCAGAAAGGATTAAGATAGAGGAGAGATGGGATAGGAAAGATCAGCATAATTCTCCCTCCTGAGGCGTAGGAGGTGATAAAAAGGAGAAGGAAAATGACTGCTTGTAAGGTAATGTGGGTACTAAGTGAAAGAGTTGGAATTCGAATTCAAATTTTCAGACTTTTATTTTGGTGTCCCATTTTCAAGTTATTGGGATTACCGTGGAGAAGAGGGATATCTCTCAAGTCATTCCTGCCTTTCTTGAGGTTTCCTATCTTCAAAGATGTGACACTATTTTGATCATCCTATGCCTAACTTCTGTTTGTTAATTCAGTCTTTTTTTTCAGATATAGACATCTGACTTATTGAAATTAGAAGCTGGAACCTACAGCAGGCTCCTGATTGCCACTGAACAGTAACAAACATAGAAGCTTTCTTTTCTAAGGCCCCACATGGCAGTACCCGGTTAAAGAAACCCGACCAGCAGAACCTTATCCTTGGTTACCCTCACCAAGCTTTTTATATTGATTGAATGAGAGATGGGCATGGATATTAGAACATGCTTTGGGGATGTTGAAACAGTCAAGGTGAATTTACATATTTATAAGACAAAACTGTTTGAACTCTAAAAGAAAACACAACAAAATATAATGTTGCTGTGGTGGTTTTTTTTTCTTTAAATGAGTTACCTGAACAATATTTCCCAAGGTTGCATTATTGATAAACACAAGAAGTGCATCTCTAGGAAATCCTTTGAAATTAGATTCTAAATCCACATTAATTCCAAGTAAGTAATGAATATCAAGAGGTATGGCTAGCAGTACAAGAGATGGATGACAGAACCGACTCATTCCTTTATAAGACGGGGTGAGTGCTTAATTCCTTGACATTACTAAGTCAGGATTTGTTTAGGTTTGGAAGGAGGAAAAAAATAGAATTTGCAAATGTCAGAATATACTACTATTCTTCAACCTCTGGGCTGAATTTATCAGAAGAAAGGAAAGGGACATCAAACAAAAACATGGCAGCTCTAATTATTCATAGAAACACAGAGCCAGAAAGGATGAGAGGTCATTTAGAACTCTTCATCCCTCCTCACCTTCAGAAATAATCACATAACCTATTCCAAGCAGCAGGAAACAAAATAGGCACTAGATTTCCATAAATAGGAACATTTTTATAATTATCCCATGAAATGAACCAACAATCATTGTACAAACTGTGAATGATTCCCCCAAGCAAATTATATGAACAGGTAGCACTCCTTGTGTAAAACTGATCTTCCCCAATGGCAGGTTTGAATATTTCTACTCACTCCCATTCAATAAACTCCAATGTCTCCCTGTTACCTCTAGGATCAAAAATAAAACCCTTTCCTTGACTTTTAAAGCTTTTCCTAACCTGGGCCCTTTCTTTCAGTCTTCCTTCACCTTAATTCTCCTCCATTACTCTATGATTCAGTGATAAGGGCATCCTGGTTTTTTCTTGTACAAGATACAAAATTTCCTATCTCGGAGCATTTTCCCTGGCTGTTCCCCATACCTGGACTTTTCTCCCTCCTCATTTCTGTCTTCTGGTCTCCTTGATTTCCTTTCAGGTCTCAGCTAAAATCCCACCTTCTACAAGAAGTTTTCCCTTGTCCCCCTTAGTGCTGATATGTTCCTTCTGAAACTACTCAAAATTTATCACATACATATATACATATATGTGTACATATACATGTGTATG
The DNA here is from genome assembly GCF_011100635.1 of Trichosurus vulpecula. Lineage (NCBI taxonomy): Eukaryota > Metazoa > Chordata > Mammalia > Diprotodontia > Phalangeridae > Trichosurus > Trichosurus vulpecula. The sequence goes on from NC_050575.1 coordinate 309,178,413, forward strand.
TAAATATGTATGTATATGTGTCTATATCAATACATCTATATGCCATTCTTTATATCCCCAGTACTTAGTGCAGTGCTTGGCACATAGCAGGAACTTAGCAAATGTTACTTGATTAAATGGCTGACCTCTGGGTCTGTATCCCAGGCTAGTCCTCAGAGAGCAACTGACTAGTACTCACTCATAGTTCTAGAAATAACCCTGGGAGTTGCTAGGATTTCTAGTATTATTGTGCCCCCATCAGTGTGTTTTTATCAGTCAAACCTCATTATACCCTTTTAGGAAGAGTATATGTTAAGTGAATATAGCAAGGAAAGTCATTACAAAAATAATCCTTCTCAAACTAGTGGTACACTCTCTTCTTATATACACAAGGTCCCAGAAGAGAGTGTGATCAAACTTACAGCAAAATATTAGTGAGGGGCAAGTGGAAGGAACCCATTTGCCAAAGGCATAGCTCATAGCTCCTAGTTACTGGGAGTCCTTTTTTTCCCTTTGGGGATTCCTCATTAACTTCCCCTTTGATGGAACTTGCTTCTGGGCTCTGAGGGTCAATGCCCTTTTAGAATCCCAAAGCTACCTTTCCTTAGTGTGTCCAGTTTGTCCTCAGAGTGTCTCTCAACCCTTGATGCAGATTTTGACTTCAATCACTGCTTCTCCAGGGATGTCGCTACTCATCCAACTGCATCTCTGGGTCTTCTGACTTATTCTATATTTAGTTGGCTTTTTTTCAGTAGACTTCCTGTTTGTCTTCATTATGTCTTTCTCTACTTCCAGTCAGACATATCATTTCCTATTAGTTCAGTCTCTTCAGTAACATAGTTTATGGAGAGAGTGAAGGAAGGAGAGGGAAGCAAATTCTCTTCCCTTAAAAAGTGTTTCTCATCCAAGGACCTAGAACCTTCAACTCCTAATTTGAAGTCTTTTTCCACTTAACTGTCTCCAAACTAACTTGCTCTTTTTAGATATAGCCCAAGAGGTGTTACGTGGTGCTCATTCGCCAATCACAAGGCATTTCCTGGGTGGTATCACCTATCTTTATATAATAATCCCAAGCCCTTATGATACCTTCGAACTGACCAATGTATTATCCATTTTGTTGAAGGACTGATTTAATCAAGATGCTAGGGTTTCTATGATTATTAGGGGTTGACCTCTACCCTTACACATATAGTATGTTAACCCTTCAAAGCAAACAATTATGATCACATTTTAGTAATTGATAAGCTGGAATATATCTAGCAGAGGGTTACTACAGTGTGATGGGTCTCAATTTTATACTGTATAAGGATCCTATAAGGATGATCTTCACATTCTTCTATATTTCTAAGATTTTCAAAGTGTTATCCTCAACAACCTTTGGAGGGAGATAATGCAAGTATTATCATTGCTATTTGGTAGATGAGGAACCTGAGGCACAAAGAGTTTAAACAACATTCCATTGCTCTCTTGGCTATGAAGAGCCAGGAAATGTCAGAGCCAGGACTCAAACTCAGGTCTTCTGACAAGATCAAGGTTCTAATGACTGGTATTAACCTTTCTGTCCAAGTGAAATTTTCTTCTTTGTGGAAAGCACAGTTCTGGCTGGGCATATTTTTGGTTCAGGTGCCTATTTTTTTAGGATGTAAAATATTCCCTGCTATAGAAAATCAGCTGTCACAACCAGCCTTGCCTCTATTCCCAAAGGATGACAAGTATTTCTTTACAGCCAGAGTTGTGGCAAACTCTAATGCAGACAATTTTTGCAGAAATATCCCATGAAAAATACATACTAATTTTGATTAAATACCCAAGGGCTCCATTGGAATTATAGAAAATGAGTTAGTACTGGATACACAATCATCAGCTCTCTCCTACAGAAAGAGGGAGAGAGGGGAAGAGGGAGAGGTAGAGAAAGGAAGAGGAGAGAGAAAGAGAGAGAGACAGAGAGATACAGAGAGAGACAGAATAAGAGAGAGAGATACAGAGAGAGAGATACAGAGAGAGACAGAAAAAGAGAGAGAGAGAGAGAGAGAGAGAGGGCTTTTGGATATTCCAAAACGAAATGTGCTTCCCAGGTGCTGCACAAAGTATAGCAGTTTTAATGGGTCAGTTCCTCTTCAAGAAAGTATTTTTTTGAAAACTTACAAATTCATGTTAAATAGCTACAAACAATGTGTATAGAAATGGTCCTGGAACAAGGCTGATAGCTCCTCAATTTTCTGAAAAATAGAAACTGAGAGCCAGGTCTTGGATTCAGGAAGTTATGTGATCATATCCTGCTTCTGAAAAACACTTGTTTTATGACCATGGACAAATCACTTCATTTCTCATACCTCCAAGCTGCTCTCTAAGGCTAAGCTGCAGACAAGCCACAGATCTCTATTGGAGTTTCTGTATCGGGGATGTAGTCCTATACAGCAACGAAATCACAGATTTGGATGGGAAAAAAAAGAAAAAGAAAGGAGGATATGAGGGAGAGAGAGAGGAGAAAGAGGGAAGACAAGGAGGGAGGAAAAGCAAGAGAAGGACAAGAAGAAGAGAAAGACAGAAATCCAGAAAGCCTAATCATGGGCAGAACCAAGAATAAAGAAAAGAAAAATGTACTGTTAGACTTGGGCTCAAGTAATTTTGAGCTCACACCTACTCTAAATTCAATGGAAATAACAAGAGAGAAAAGAAGACTGGGGTGCAGGTGGGGGCAATGATTACTATCTTCCAATATCTGAAGGGCTATTATATGAAAATGAAAATTAGTTATAACTAAGAACAATGGTGCTGTGGTCCAGGATGCTACGGTGGGGGACATTTTGTTGTTGTTCATCCTTTATTCTAGAAGAATAGCAATGACATCATGAGGGTGATGTCTTGACTTGAGTTTGAATTGGATTTAAGTGAGGCAGAGCTGCACAAGGTCATCAGCCTCACTCTCACCTCCAGAATCATCATAGGCCATTGGTAAGACAAAAGTCAAGATGACTGGCTATGGCCCCAAAGCAGTGGGTGACCTTGGCCTTTCTAAATTAGTACCTTAGAGCTATTTGACTCTGCCCAGAACATTCTGAATTAACTCTTCATGTCCCCTTCCCTCTCTACGGTTCCCTTCCCAAGGCCTTTATGAACCAGGATGTTGTGAAACAAACCGAGGCTGTTTAGATAAAGACCACTCAATGTATTATGTAGGAGGCTTCTGAGACCCTAGAGAACTTCCTCTCAGGCTGATTTTACCTGTTGGTTTTACTGAACTTGTTGTCATAGACGATGGAGTGAAGATGTGCTCATTTGTACCTATGTGTAGAAAAGTGTTTATCTGAAATCTCAGGGCCTGGGTGATTCATTGAATCAGCTATTGTACATCTGGGGCAGATTGGTAGAGGTTGTAAGTGAGATTTCAGTTAGATACTAGCGGGGAGGAGGCAGAACTTCACTAATTAGCTTTCCAAAAGTAGTTGGCCTGGGAAGAGAGTAAATTTTCTTTCCTGGAGGGTTTAAATTAGAAGCTTGTATGATCACTCACTGAAGATATTGTAGAGAGAATACTAGTTTAAAATGCAGGTTGTACTAGACTGTCTCTGAAGTCCTTTCTAGCTCTGAGATTCTTTGATTATGTGATGTAATAATTCATCAATGAGCCAGAAAAGATAGAAATTCTTAAATTATTGTTCAGTGGCTAATGATTAATTAATGAAATAATGGTGAGTTGTGGGCCATTCTGGTTTTTTTGGCAAGTACTCACTGCGTACCTACTAAGTACCAAGTTCTTCATCCTTACTGTTTATGAAAAGTGTGTCCTCCTCATCCCCACCCCCCACCCCCACCCCCAATAATCCTTGGATTCTAAGTTCTGAAAAGTGAAATGGAGGGTGACAGTTCTAAGACAATAAATGTATGTGAGAATCTGTCATCTAATTTTGAGTTTCTCTACACTACCAAATGGTGCCTTTGCTAGAAATATACATGCTGATGGCTGAGAAAAGAATAATTAATACACCTTTCGCATACAAACCTGGAAGCTGGAGAATAAACAAGGAACAGCTTTGGAGAACACAAAACACTAACATATCACCTTCATTTATTCCTGCTTAGTGTTCAGGCACTGTCTCATTTCTACTGGTAAACATGTGTTTTCTAGCTTGCTGTCTTAAAAGTCAGAGATTGAATAAATATTCTTTGAGATAAACTTAATGATCCAGGCCTAAAATAGTAGGAATGCAGAATAAGGTATGACAGAAGAGGTATGACTTTTATAGAGACACTAAACATGCACAAATGTTTTCATATTATCCTTGGAGCTATTAATAGGCCTTTGATTTCTACGACTAGTTCATTTAAGATGAATTTCACATGATTAAATACAACATAGACGAAAATGAACCTGTGTCCATTGCTCAGTTCAGTGTATAAAATGACTACATAGCTACAGGCATAATTTGTGATATTTAATATAGAACCTGTGGGCTTAATTACCTCCACTTCGGTCTTTTCCATACACAGGCCCTAATTAGAAAAATACATACTCATATGTATGCACACACGGGCACACACACACGCACACACATCGTCCCTGCACCTAATGCTCTCTTGACATGTTCATTTATGTCTGAGTTTTTACCAGAACTATAATTAGATAAGTACCACTCTACGGAAGTACTACAATTGGTCCTGGGGTAAGTAGGAGGAAGCAAACTTTCAAGTGGGATTAAGGAGAGGTACACTGGGTATTGAGAGAGAGGAAGGGAGGGAGGGAGAAAAGGAGGGAGGGAGTGGGAGAGAGATAGGAGAGACAGAGAGAAAGGGAGAGGGAGATGGATGATGATGGTTAGGGGATCACTGCTGGGGAGTCTATGTTTTAAGGGGATGAAGGTGGGGGCGATTAAGGGAGGCATTTAGCCTAACCCTCTACCTGGTAGCTTCCAATTTCAACCAATTATTCTTAGTTTATTCTTGGTAACTGTAGCTTTCATGCTGCAGCAGGAATGTGTTCAGTGCTCTCTAAATTCGGCACCCTGGGACATAGCTCTAAGTGTGTATGTATATAGGTGCATGTGTACACTTATATGTAGACACACACAGACATATTACACACACATTTGGGTGCCTGCAAGTGTATGTGCACAAATACCTATATGTGTGTATATACTTATATGTATACACAATATAAATACATGCATATATTTGGGAGCCTCTCTGTGAATATATGTGTTTATATACACATGTGTATATACACTTATATGTATACATGCATATATACCAATATATGCGCATATCATTGGGGGTCTGTAGACATATATGTGTATATATGTATGTGCGTGTATATATATATTATATATATACATATACATGCACATATACATACACACACATATATATATGATATATTTAATAAATAGTGCTTAATATACACTGTTTTTTTATACTGTCCCCTTTCTACTTCATACGTTGAAATCTTACTTATTTTTTATATTCCAACTCAGATGCCATTTCATTTGTGAAATTTTCTCTGATCTCAAACCAGTAACCTTATTTTTTTATTTTATATTTGCATCTTTCTGATGCATCACTATATAAAATTGCCTATTTTATTTATTTCTGTATATATCTTATCATCTCCCAAAACTAAGTTTCTTGAGGAGAGACACCATATTTCATCTAACTTTGTATTTCTAGGCACTGGGATTGCATATAGTAGGTAGTTAATAAATGTCAGTCGGATGAATTTTCCATATATTTCAGGTGAGCAAAACCCATTTGCTGTTATGAAAACAAGAGAAGGGAAAAAAAAAAAGGCTAACCTGAAATGCACAAGGGGTGTTGTCCACACAATAGACTCTCAAGTTGTAATCCAAGGAGTTACATGACATGCAGCCAAAGACAGCCACTTTGAGTTGCTTCACAGCACAGTCGGTGATAGGTTCTCCAGCCAGTGCATATGTCCCAAAGCTGTCCAGGAGGACGTGACATGCAAATGGGTCCAAGAGGCAATAACAGGAAGTCGATTCATCCTCCACTGACATCACTTCCTGTTAGGAAAACAAACAGCACACGTGCGCGCGCGCACACACACACACGCACACACAAAGACTCTTTCAACTTTAAATTGACATGGTGTTTAAGATTCATTCTACAAGTCCACATTTTCCCCCCAGAATATTTTTAATGTTCTAATTGGCTTGATGCTTAATACAAATCTTTCATCAATCATGATAAATACATTAATCAGCAACTATAGTTATGGTTATGTATGGTGCAATGAATTTCTACTTAATAAGTAATAACAACAAAGTATAAGCAATTTCAGAGTCATTTTGAATGTCCTAGTATTCATATTTTTTTCTCAATGTCAAATTAAGAAACTGTCTTGAACATCAAAGTCAGTAAAGGAAATCATTACATTGGTCTGTTTCTGACCGCCTTTTTTTTTTGTTGTTTTTTTGGGTATCCATCAAGGTAATTCACATTTTCATCATTGCTTGTTTTGCCCTTCAGCATAGCAGAACCATTCATGAGGCCCCATTAATACACAGCTTGAGTAGCTTCTCCTGCTATATTTCACCACTAAGCTCTTAGCTATTTGCAGCTTGCTAGCACTGGAAAAACAGAAACCCAATGCCATCTCCCTTAACAACAAAACCTTCAGAACAAACAAACAAACAAAAGAGAAATGATGAATTAGTGAAATAACACAAGGAAAGGGAAACTACATGGGTAAAAAGTAAAGAATGTTTTAAAATGTCAAATGAATTATCATATAGGGTCATAAAATTCAGAGCTTCACAGACAGTAGATATGTAGTCGACACTACCCCCTTATTTAACAGATAAGGAAACTGAGTCTCAAAATGTTAAAGTGAGTTGTCCAAGGTCACACAGGTAATAAAAATAGTAGAGCTAGGATTCAAAGTGATTATAGGATTTAGACAACCTAGAAAGTACCTTAGAGATTATTGAGCCTGTCTACCACATTGTATGGAGGAAATTGAAGCCCAATCGTACGGAAGTAAACTAATGCAAGGTCACACAGGTAAGTAAGTAGCTGAGCCACAATTTTAAACTGGGTTCTCTGACTTCAAATCCAATTCCCTTGTGCTGCACTGCTCCTCAAACTAGGATTCTTTCCAAGCTATACAGGGTGTTCCTAAAGTCTGGACACATAGGCAATTGATGGCAATGTGGAGTTACTGCATCGAGTTCACATGAATCTTGCAAAGCGCATCAACCTTTTCATCACAAATGATGGAAATCATGTTGAAGATGTTATTTGTTAATATTCCAATTCAATAAAAATTTCTTCATTTCATTTCTTGAAAATACGCATTTTTGCCCACATGTCCAGACTTTAGGAACACCCTGTAATACTTCCTATTCTGTTAATGAAATTCATAGAACTCCCTATCCCAAGGAAACTTCTTCCAGATGTAATAGCAATGAGGGAATGGAAGTAGATGTATGTATGAATTCAGGAAGCAAAATCTTCAATCAGGAGATAGCTAGAATGCTAGGGATGCTCCTCTGAAGATGTAAACATGGTTTTGTTTTGTTTTGTTTTTTCTTAATAGATAATCTTTTCATCCATCCTCTTCTGAAAGCTTCTCCTGAAAGCAACCTCCTACTGCAGGTGGGAACTGGGTACTGAGTTCCAAAATGTGAATTACATTGCTTTCATGATAGCTAACTAATACAGATATGAAAACAGTCCTATTACACAGGAAAATCACAGACCTGTGTTTTCTAAGAATAATTGTGATGATGATAATTTGACCATGCCTGTCATTCTCTTCTTGGCTACTTAATATTGCCCTTTCTCCTTTTCCATTCTTTTCTCTCTCTTTCTCACACACATTTTTAAAATGACTAATATTTATTTTTTGTTTGTTTGTTACAAACATAGACATAACGTATAAATGCCTTTTTCATGCTGGGTTTCTTTCCCAATAACAAGAATATGATGAAACCAACAGAAAGCCAGGATGCATGATTAAGAAATGGCTTGTATGGACAAGTGTGTATCAATCAAACAATTAACAAGCATTCATTAAGTCCCTACTATGGTACAGGTCCTGTATTATTGTATGAGGAATACAAAGACAAAAGTAAATGCCCATGCTCTCATGGAACTTACATTCTAGGGGTAGGGTAGGGTGGAGAATGAATGAATGAATGAAAAGCATTTATTAAGTGTGTGTTAGGTATAAAGTACTGTCCTAAGCCCTAGTAACGCACAAATAGAAAAGTAGGACATTGCCTGCTCTCAAGGAATTCACCTTCTAATGGAGGAAACAACAAATATGGAACATTTCAGCTGCAAGTCAGATGGAAAAGTCCCATGCTTCTTAGGATACAGGAGGAAAAAAAACGGCAATGCCTTTTCTTTGATGTCATTTCCACCAATAAAATCATATTGGTGACAGATGCTAAGCCATTTAACACTGCCAAGGACATTGGTGTCAAGAACTTTCTTTTTTGGGTCTTCAATAGCTATGACTGCAGCATTTGTAGAAGCATTTACCAGGTTGCATTTCCACCAAGGGTTGGTTGCTTCCTAGGATGATGGCTGAGGGCACTGGGCTAGAAATATGGCTATTCCCAAGGCTCTTGGGTTGAGGATTTTGGGCTGTCTCCATCAGGTATTGAGAGAATATATACATGTGTACAATATATACTGGTTAATGTTGTATGTGTATGTGTTTGTATGTGTATAAAGTCACCAGCAGTTGCATCGATCAGGAAATGCTTCCTGCAGAATGTAGTACATGAGGCAAATCTTGAAGAAAAATAGGGATTCACAGAGACAGAGCTGAGAAGGGAGTGAACCCCAGGGCATGGGGAGCAGATAATACAAAGCAGAAGAGTGTGTGTGTATGTGTGTGTCCGTGTTGTATGTAGGCATGTGGGGGGAGAGAGGTGCATGGAACAGTAGGATTGACAGGACCACATACTGTGAGAAGGTGAGTAAAGTGCAGCAAGGCTGGTGAGGTAGGCTGAGGCTAGGCTCTGAAGGGATTTAAATGCCAAACAGAGGAATTTGTATTTGATCCCAGAGATCATAGTGAGTAACTAGAGTTTGAGTAGGGAATGACATTCAGACCTGTGCTTTAGGGAGATCACGTTGACAGCTGTGTGAAGGATGGATTTGAAGGAGGGAGATCAATTGGAAGAAACTATTGCAATAGTTCAGCCAAGTGGTGATGAATTAGGGGGAGGCTGCATGACAGAAGAAAGGAGAGCACATTCAAGAGATACTGGGGTGGCAGAAACAGTAAGATTTGGCAATCCATTGGTTATGGGGGGTTGGGGAGTGTAAGGAGGGAAGGATAACAGAAGATTCTGAACCTGGGGGATTATAAGGATGTTGGAGCCCCCAACAGAAATGGGGAAGTTTGGAAGTTGCTTGATTTTTTTGGGGGGGGGGCGGGGATGATAATGCATTCTGTTTTGGACATGCTGAATTTGAGATACCTATGGGACATTCAGTTTAAAATGTCCAATAATCATTTGAAGGCCTGGAGCTCAGGAGAGTGACTAGAGTGGAGATCAGACAGACAGATGAGAGATAGATCAAAGAAATATATATGGGTGTGTGTGTGTGTCTCTGTGTATGCACACACAGAGACACACAGAGACACACACACACACACACACACACACACACACACATACATCCCTCTTTTCTACATTTTCATTCTTCTGTCTTTTGCATTTGGCATTTTGACACTATTGCTCACATTCTCCTTTCTGTGTTTTTGTATCTCTACTCTGTCCTGGCTCTTGCCAAACCATGTGACCACTCCTCAGTATCCTTTGTTGGCTCATCATCTATATTATACTTCCTAACTATGGATGTTCCCCAAGCTTCTATCCTATGCCAGCTTCTTTTCTCTATCTTCTTTTGGTAACCTTGTCAGCTTCCTTAGTTTTAACAATCATTTCTATGCAGATAAACCCCAGATATAACTATCTCTATGTCATCTATATCTAATCTCCATTATCTCTCTTGATAGTCCCCCATCACCATTTGCTTGTTGGACACTTAAAACTGGATGTCTCAGGGACAACTCAAATTCAATATGTCCAAAGATGAACTCATTATTTTCTCTACCAAACTCACTCTTCTTCCAAATTTCCTTTTCTGTCAAAGGTATCATATTCTTTCAGTCTTTCAGGTCTATAACTTCAGCATTATCCTTGCCACATATATCCAATTAGTTGCTAAATCTTGCCAATTCTACTTTCAAAACATCTCATCCGTTCTATACCTTCTCTCCAGTCACATAGCTATAAACTTAGTTTAAACCCTTATCACACTTACCCAAATTAATGCAATAGCCATCTAATTGATCTCCTTACCTCAAATCTCTCGCCATTGCAGTCTATCTCACAAACTGCTGTCAAAGTAATTTTCCTTAGGCATAGATCTGACCATGTGACATACATCTCAGAAAAAAATCCAGTTTCCTATTGCTTCAAAAATAAGATATGAACTCCTCTGTTTGGCTTCTCAAGCCTTAAAAAATCTGGTTCAAACCCCTCTTTTCAGCCTCACTGAACATTTTTGCTTTGTGATCTAGCCAACATTGACTTATTGTTCTTTCTCACACTCAACACTCCATCTCCAATCTCCATGCCCTTGCACTGCCATTCCCCATGCTTGGGTTACACTCCCTCCTTACATCCGGTCAAGTGTCGCTCACTTCCTTTAAGATATAACTTAAGCACTATCTTCTATTGGTCAGTACAGCTCTCTGGCACTTAAATCCAATTCACCTGCATGTAACAGCATCACCTCTCTACTGCCACAATCCTTTTTGAGAATGAAGGACAAACGACAACAATCATCTATATAAATCCTTTTGTGATCCTCCTAACTGCTAGTATTCTCTCCAAAACTCCTTTATATTTTGTATACTGTTATATTTATTCACTTTAAATTTATGCTATACATACATATATATATATTTGTGTATCTGCATATACATGTATGTATTGTTTACATCATTAGAACGTAGGCCTCCTGTGAGTAGAAATTGTTTCAATATTTAGCGTTATTTATTTTATTTTTAATTTATGAAATAAAACAAGTATTTCTATAACATAGCAGGATGATAAAAAGATAATTGCACATGAAACTGCAAATCTATTATGTATACCTATACATGTATTCCTAGCACCTCCCTCAATGCCTGGCACATTCTAGGTGCTTCATGCTTGTTGATGGATTGATTAATATAAAGATCTTGGAATCATCTTCATAGAAATAAAAATGAAACTGATGATGTCACCAAATAAAAATTGTAGAGGGGGAAGAGAAGAGAACTTAGGATAAGGTTTGGGTCATACTCATCATTAGGGAATTACATAGTACTTAATAGCGTATTCTAATTTGTTGGAGTATTGCAGTATTTTACAATTCATTCTGAAACTAAATCAGAAGGAGTTTGGATAAATTGTTTCTGGTCTCCTGCTTACTACCCAAATACAAGTCCAAATAGGGGAGGGACAGAGGTGGGCACAAAGAGGTCCATATCGGAGGAGCTGTCTAAGTGTAACTCCTTTCTCATCCATTATCATGGTGATGAAAGGTGTGACTACATTTTGAAGGGTTTGTATAGCATATGACCCCAGAGGAAAAGGAAACATTTAAAAATTACATCTGTTTCATGAGACTAGTAATGGAGTTTAAGTCTACCTCCTAGTTAGTGTTTCTCCATGTTTCTCCATCAGGCATGCTATTATTTTGGGAAAAGAACACTTGGTCTCACCTCCCACTTGCCCTGCTGGGTCCTCTTCTTCAGATGAATATTCCAGTGCTCAGAACTGACATCGGCACAGTGGGGTATGGTCAAGGCAAAGGGTGTGGTGACCACCATGTCTGAAGGCCCACAGGTGACTTCAGGACTCAGGAGTACTTCTGATCCATCTGGCTGGAGGCTTTGTTTACATTTGGAGGAAAAGAGGAAAGACGAGCCAAAAAGAAGGGTGAGTCAGGCATGGCAGAGTCAGATCTCACTCAACAAGTGGGGCGGGGGAGAGAGGAGTGAAATGAGGGTTGAATATAAACCAAGTTTGCTGCACTGCTCACAGCCCAAAAGGTGGGTCACACACATGCAAAGTAATTCTATTTACTCCTTGCAGGTTTGCTGTAGAACAGCAGAACAAGGCTCTTAACAACTGATACCTACAGAGTGAGTTAAAGCCCACACGTTTCAAACCCAGGGTTTGGACAAAGGGGAAACTGACAAATGCCTGCTCGTATTTGCAGTGCAGAGTTGGGGAAAGGATGGGGGCCAGGGGCAGAACCACCAAAACCCCTCTCCCAGCTGCAATGCAAGAGTCTTACTGATGGAACACCCAAGTCCAAATGTTCAAACATGATGAAAACAGCTGATGCTGACAATGTTGCCACCAGATTCTTTCCTCCCAATGATACTATTGACAATATTTTCATAGTAGTAAATGACAATAACGTATTACATAACAAAACAGCCCTTCAGCTATGCGCAGATTGAGTGTTAACTTCCCTCATTTTGAAAATGTATTTTCTGCCAATGCACAAATACATAGGTTATACATATTGACAGCACAGCAGACAGTTAGTTATAAATATGCATTTTCAAATACATGAATATAGATCTTTCAAATCTCCCTCGTTTGGTGTCTAAATTTAACATCATCCCACACAAACCTGGTGTTCACATTTTTTATTTTGTTCTCTGTATTGTGAATAATTCATAATGGGAATGCAGAGTCATGAGACAGATGAAAGAAAATGACAGTTAACAGAAGGAAAAAAAAATTCACTTCACTGAATGAGTCCTTATTTCATTTCTCCTTTCCTTTCTTCTATTTCCTTGTCCCTCAAGAGGGAATTGTGACTTCTAGAACAATAGTTAGGGGGAGGACCCTGGGGCGTTCTTTCCTCTCCCTTTTCCCAATGCCTGTCTAGGGGGTCTTAGATAATCTGCTTTATCTTTCTTTGCTTTATTTTTTTTTACTTGTAAAATACAGGCTTACAGCAGGGTAGAATTGATAAATATTCTGAGGCTCTTGGATAGAAGGAATAGTATGAGAATTGAGCAAATATTATGGTTCCTAAGTTTTACTTCCAAAAATGTAGAATTACAGGTCTACAGCTATATGTGATCTAGTCCAACCTACCCATTTTACAGATGAAACTGAGACCCAGAGAGCTTACATGACTTGCTCAAGATGACACAAGTAGTTACTGTCAGAGTCCGGATTTGAACACAGAGCCTGTGACTAAATCCAGCACTCTTTCCATACCACCAGGTATGAACAGTCCCCAGTGACTGAAAAAGCTAACTCCTTGATAACATAAAGAAATCTTGTTCCAGTGCATAATGCTTCTTATTTTCTAACAGCTTTTATACAAGCTCATGAAACAGGTTATTTACACTTTAACCTCTAAACTATTTGTTGATATTGTGTTCTAATGATTCTCTCCTTTCTTCTCCCTTTCTCTCTCAAAGCCTCTTTCATTCTCTCTCCCTCCCTCTCTGTTTCTCTCTCTTCTTTTATCTCCCTTCAGCACTTGTATCTTATTATCTGTGATTTTGCAGCTGCAGAAAACTCAAGATATTAACCTCAGCAGGTCCATCATCTCTAGCCTATGGCAGCTATCACATCCACAACTGACACATACCCTTTCACTACTGCCTCACAAAGCAGTGCCCTGTACAGACACAAAGGCATTCAAGCTTACTTAAAGTTAACTACAGCCCCAAGTTTGATGATTCCTACCCATGCTGGGAGCAAAATACAGGTGAAGCTGAAAACCATCCTGCATTCACTTTCAGGCACCATGATCAGGAGATTAAATGAAGCCACAGGTGATGACTCTCCAAAGGAAGCAAGTTGGAGCGGAAAGGCAAAAACAAAGGTTTTTTTGTGGGGACTAGAGGGGGGCAGGCAAGAGGGGGTTTGGCAAGTGGCCCATTAGCCATTGGGAAGTCTCCATGAACGGCTTAGAACAATGTGCTCGAGGTTTGAAAAACGTAAAATTTAAATGTGAGCTATAACCAGCATGCGGCAGCAGCCGTGGACTACTGCCAGGGGCCATTAGAGAGGGTTAAGCGGTTTCTCTGTAATTGGTGCCTGCATTCATCACGTACAGGAATAGCAGGGATGCTTGTGAGTGACCGATGACAAGCTCTCCTAAAAGAACTATTTAATTGCTTTCAGAGAATCATCCCCCTTGTTGAACATATTGTTCAAACATATGGGAATTTGGGGAATTATTTAATGCCAAATGAACTGAAATCAGCTAATTAGATGAACTCTCACACTCATTGTGAATAGCAAGACTCCTTTCTGTAATAACTTAAACAGCATTAGGAGTCAAAGGCAGTACATATTGGGTATTAAGCAAAGCATGGGATGGGAGCTTTGCATAAAGCAGATACTGGCTATTTCCATAAGTGCAAAGTAAGTAAATCAAGATTTATATCTAATCCCCCTACAGTGAAAATAATGTGAGTGGGTGTAGAGTCTCCAGTGAAGGAACAAAATATAATCTCTCCATTTTTCCATGATTAATGATAATTTGCCCTTTCCTGCCTCCTTCTATCTGTGGCAATCAGAGGGCTTTACAAATATTAATTAACACTCATCACACACCTGTGGAGGCAGGTGTTTCAAGCATAAGGTCACAGAGAAGTCACTCAAACTGATGGGAACAAAACCCGAAATGCCTGACTCATACTCTCCTGCTGCAGTAGATTGTGTTGTATTTTACTTCTCTGTTAATGCTTTCTTCAGGGGGCTCTGCCTTGATGCCTTATTGGGGTTTTCAAGTGACCCTGAGCTCCTGAAGGACCTGTACACTAACTCTGACTAGGCCAACTCAGGTGGAAGTACTTTGAAGGTAGGCCTGGTGGCAGATGATGTGTCTGTTGTCCAAGAGCAAAGAAGCTTGTCACTAAACATTTCTGTCAGGCCAGGCCACTCATGACTTCCTACCAAGGCACAAAAGAGCAGCAATCTACATCAGTGCAGAGGGCAACATAGCAATGAAATAAAAGCAGATTAAGAATATTTGGAAAAAGTTAACTATCTCAAGCGCTTCATTCTAATAGATGGTCTGCCACCTAGACTTTCCCAAGGAAAAATATAACAAAACATGGCAACAAGAGCAAACCTGCAGATCATAGTTCAAATTCTAAGCCACGAAGGTAGAAGTCATGGGCATGCTTTTTTGGTAGACAGTTTGAAATTGGAGATAAAAATTCCCAATTGCAAAAGCAAAAATGAAATTTATAAAGAAAAGAAGATTAAAAAAACAACATTATTTGATACATGAGAACCATAGTTGAGTTGGTATGCTTTTTCTGAACAGTGAGGGAAAAAATAAATTGTGAAAGCTTTCTGAGATTGTTAAGAATTGAATTACTAATATTTGTAAACTAACACCTTCATTATACAGTGTTCCAAAAGGCTTAGGCTTTTGGGCCCTCCTGTATTATACTAGAAACCCAACAAAAAATACCTAGCACTATAAGGAATCTTAAAGAACTTGTAGTCTAACTCTCCGGTTTGTAGAAGAGGAACTGAGCCATGGAGAAGTTAAATACCTTCCCAAGGTCACCCACAGTAGCAACGCTAGGATTTGAACCCTGTTCTTTTGACACCCGATCCAGGGCATTTATCACTGTACCAGGATGCCACCGTAATCCAGTCTATAGGATACAATGTTTATGGGAAGGAGAGTTATTCTAAACACAATGGGAAGCCCTGGCTGCGTAAACTCCAGGTTCTAAAAGCTATAATTAACATAAGGCCAGTCTTGATGGGGCTACTGACTTCTTAAAGGCCAGCCAGGGAAGGATAGTTTGTAAATTTAAATACTAGCCCTCACTGAGCTGCTGAATGCCCTAGAGTAAATTGCTTCCTGTTCCTATACTTCCCTTTCTCTGTCTTAAAAAAAAGTAAGTGGTAGAATAACATGCTTGTGAAGATATATGGGAGCTACAAGGACTGGCGCTGTAGAAATGCTTACATTTGTTACACTTTAGGGATACCAGAATTCTGAGGAGGGAACAGCACTAGGAAAAATTAAGAAGCAGGCAATAGTTGTCCAATTCAATTTAATTACAAGCATTAAGCGCCTACTGTATGAGGGGGCTTTGTGCTAGTGTGTTGTTTAATCGTCCCTTCATTTCTCCTTATGGATCATTCCCATCTTGTCTAAGTAGGACCCTCCATGCCCTCAGCAACCCTGATGTCATGGTCCTTTACAAGAACAAAGGACAAACAACAACCTTTTGCAACCCACCTATTGCCCAGAGCGTCAAATCGCAGAGTTTTGCCTAAGTTTCATCTCTTTAGTAGTTTCCTAAAGATAAGAACTCCCTGGCCTTTTCTCAAATTCCTGATCCCCACTACCAGGCCCTTTTCACTATCAATGGAAAATAATAAGTAAGAAAAGTTGATGGAATTCATGCTTTAGAGTGGCTCAGGCTAAAATTCTCATCATCGCTTACTTTCCCAACCATGGTACAGATAACATATGAAAATCTCCGCTCTACACAATGACCATACAAATGGAGGAGATCCAGGTGCCAACAGCATATGGAGGAAATCCAGGTCTCATATCTTCACTGCTCTAGCCAACCTCAATTGTTGTGTCTTCTGAATCCACTCCAAAAATTATTACTACCCACTTTCTCCCCACCAAGTACAGTTCAGTTGGAGAGAAAATCTACTTTTCATTATCTATCTCCCTTAAATACCTCTGGTGGAATGCCAGCATAATCAAATGCTACTCAGTTCTGTCCTGTTTCCTAGTGCTGTGGAGAGAATCTCAGGGTAACCTTCCATTGTTGATATGAGAGGTTGCCTGTGTTTTCTTCAGCCTCTAGGCTTTACAATACACTATCTTCCCTACTAGAATGTGATATTCCTTCCCTTTTTTCAAAATAACTTTGTCCTGAGGTCCATTCCAGTCTCCTGCTTGGGATAATATGATAAATAATTCTAGTGTGAATGACTGATAGTGCCTTAATATGTTATATCCTCCCAAGCATGCTGTTGCTGCTATTATTACTAATGAAATCACTAGGACTAGGACTACAAGCGTCCGAAGCAAAAATAGCTTATATCTACAAGGCCTTGGAAGATTTACAGAATCCTTTCATATAACTCGGAAAATGATTTTCATACCAACCCTGTCAGGTAGGGCAAGGCAAGCATTATTATCATATTTTAAAGGTGGAATAAAGAGACTTAGAGAATTTAAATGATTTATCCCAAGTTACAGAATGAATAGCCTGCAGGGCTAAGGGAATTAAGGCCCAAGTCTTTTGACCTCAAGGAAAGTTTCCTGTTTTTATTTTTGTTTTGTTTTTCATCTAATATAATTACATCTTAACAATCCCTTTTGAAACCTTCTGAAAGGGTGCATGGTATGGTACCAGCAAGCCCAGAGAACTAGGCCTGAAGCCATAAGGACCTGGGTCGAAGTTCTGCCTCTGAGAAAGGCTATCTGCCTTTGAGCTATCAAAACTTAACGCTGCACTAAGATTTTTGGGACACCCTGACTATGTTACTGTGGGGAAGTCACTTAACCACTCAGAGCTCCAGGCAACTTTTTAAGATGATATTTTGCAGAGAAGTTGATGATCTGAATTGGTAGCTCCCAGGTGAGGAACACCCCATATCACTGAAACCACAGGTCTAATCCTTACTCTTATCCCACTTCTGATACCTTAAACCATAGGGGATGAGAAATGAGAGGAATTTCAGGCCCAAAGATAGGGCCAATGAGGGGAGGCATATTTCAGGATGGGATAGGGAGGGAATCTTGCTCAAGCTTAAAAAGCATGCCTTATAGGAAGAAAGCTCTCTATGGCCCCTCTCCCTCAGGACAGTCCTAATGGGGATGATGCAGGACAATGGATTGCTGGACTGACTTATACTGTAAAAGTGAGGCGATACGTTATGTATGTCCAAGCACGTTCTGCAGGATAATAATGGTGAAAAACATGACTTTGTACAGGGCTGGCTTTAGGAAAGCAACTGCTCAATAAGGCATATCTGGAAGGGCATCAAAGTTGATTTTCCCCCTGCTCTTAAGATTCAGGAGGCTGCAGCTTAACATGTAAACCATCATCTCCATCAGGTAGAAGAGTCAATTCCTAAATTCTAGACTTGTTTTGCCCCCCATCGCTGTTGCTTTGCTGCACTAGGTAATTATTCCTCCTTGCTTTCCTCCTTATATATTATACAGTCTATATTATAGATTAATTTTGGTTTGATCACCTTTACTCAGCAGATCATTCAATAAATTAAGACAAGCGATTAATGGTCGTTTTACAATGTCAAAACCCAGGTCAATACGTAATTAAATCATATTTTAATAGAATGAACATAAAAAGGCAGTTGGATAGGAGCTGTACTTAGTCACAAACCTGGGTATGGGGGAGGATGGGGAGGAGCTCAAGAAAGACAGCAATTCTATCCTCCCACTACCAATCCAAAAGTAGGCACTGAGTTTTAGCTGTTTTTTCTACTGCCTTTAAACTTACCAATATTTTTCTCCAGTGTCAGTTCTGTAGAAACTCCAAATTCTTCTGGTTCATCTATTTGTTTTAACCAGAAGATTTACTTTGCCTATGAATTGGAGAAGTTCCATCAAGACATATTATAGGACCATATAGGACTATAGATTTAGAACTCGAAAAGGAGGAAGCCACTCTAAAAAGAGGAAGTAGGAGGGAGGTAAAAAACATTTATTAAGCACCTACTATGTGCCAGGCACCTTGCTAAGTGCTTTACAAATACTATCTCACTTGAAGCTAGCAGGACCAGCCCCCTCATTTTCTAGAAGAGGAGACAGAGGCTGACAAAGGTTAATGGATTTACCCAAGGTCACACAGCATGAAATGACAGAACCAGGATTGGAACTCAAGTTTCCTGACTCTGATCTAGCATTCATTCTACTGCACCACTGTATAATAGTCCGACTTGCTTAGATTCTGAGGATGCTATTATTCGTGGAGGTTTCCTAAGGACTTCTGTATAAGGTTAGCATAATTTTTACTTAGCTACCCGAGTCCTAAGAGGGGAGGACCTATTTGTTTGTTTATGTATACATTTTTTGGAGAAGGTGATGAGAGTGCAACCCTTTAACTGAATCCAAACTTCCAGGGGATTTGTTCTGTAACGTTTGAACTCAGAGGGCTGCACTTGAGGACCTAGAGAGCCACATGTGGCCTTGAAGCTGCAGGTTCCCCACCTCTGTCCTAATCACCAGGAATGGAGATAGCCTTGCTTTCTCACCTTTTCTATTGTTGTTCAGTCTTTCTGTCATGTCTGACTCTTCCTGACCCCACAGACCATAGAACAACAGACCCTTCTATCCTCTACTATCTCTTGAAGACTGTCCAAGTTCATGTTCATTGTTTCCCTGATACAATCAATCCATCTCATCCTCTTTTACCTCCCCTTTATGTATTGTTTTCCTTCATTAGAGGGTAAGCTCTATGCTGGTAAAGATCATCTCACTTTTGTATTAGCACAATGTAAGCCTTTAATCATTGGTTTATAATTCATCCATTCAGGGTCTCAAACAATGCTGAGCTAAGTGGCCTAAGTCTTTCCAAGCCTGGCCTCTGTTCTTCTGGTTTGAAGGGTAGGACAAAAGCAGGTCTAGGAGTAGGGACAGGAGAGAGAGTTAGGTGAAAGCAAACTTACAGGGTCAAGTCAAACTGAAAGATTAAATTGTTTACATATGTAAAATGGTCATAGCTTACACCCACATTCGCAGGGTATTTATGCATTAATAAATCAAAGGAATCACAAAGCATGTGTAAATCATGACTTCCTAGATACAATTTAAACCTCATCTTTCATGCAGTGTCAGAGTCAGTATTTGTCACTGAACCATCATCACACTTCCTTGGAAAATAAGCCAATTGAGAAAATAAGATGGGGGGGGGGGTGGACTCTAGCAGTGAATCACTCAGATTTTTGCAACTTTTAGCTCTAGTAAGTTCTTAGAGTTGTTTTTGTTTTCTTTAGTTTTGTTCTTTAGAATTGTTATGATCTGAAAAGGTGATAGCGAGAATGAGAGATAACAGATGGACAGTCTGAATACTATAGTGCTATGAACTAACCCCATGTTAGAGGAACCTGAGGCAGGCCTCCAATATGTTCAGTTGATCCTTTATGGAGGGTTTATGGAAAATCATGAATAGGAATTATACAGAAGGATAAGACCCTGAGGGACTGTGATCAGCCTAGGTGGAAGAAGTACCTACACCAATGAATTCTTGGATCAATCAACAAATACACAGGGAGGAGAATAAAAGGAGAAGCACAGGGGCTTGTGGTTATGAGCTCTTAGCTCCTAAAGGTTTCTTTTTATTCTACTCTCCATCCCTCATCATCCCTAGTAGGAGTACAACTAAAACTCAGTCTTGGGGGATGTGGAGAAAGGGAGGAGAAACTATTCTCGAGAAGAACTGATCTTATCTAAGCTGTATCAGTTCCTCTGTTCATTAGCTCTCTAGTGTTTTTGACTTGTATTTGATTTCCAAAATAAAACCCCGTATGTACTCATATCTTGTGGCAGGGTAGGAAACTTACTGGGAATTATCTTGGATTCTTCATGAAAATATATAAGAAAGTAGGGTCATACTGCCACTGACCACTGAGGTGACCCAGAGGTGAGGCTGAGATGTACCTTTTTTCAGTGGGCCTTTATTAAGCAGTAATTATCTGGAGTGGAAATGATAATCTATCTTAAATATCTTCATAGGCTTAGTTATTCAATATGGGCAATAAAAGAAATGAAACATAAAAATAAAAATAATTACAGTATTTGGGGGACCCTTTACAATGTGCAATCAAATTTGTCTCCCGGTGACTTTTCTTTCATTGAAAAGAGATGCACCTTCCATTCAGATCTATTAGCAAACACTCACAAGCCATTGTTATCTTGTCAATTGCATCTTTAATTAAAGCTTCATTTGGGCCACTCTAATCACTTCCACATTGTGAGCCACTGGGGCTTTAAATGTGCTTTGATGAAAATGACAGCGATTTGTATTTGGTTCCCCCTACCTGGGGGGTGAGTGGTGGTGGTGATGGTGATAATATAAAGAGAGTTGGAGAGTGTGGGAGGAATAAAGTTCACTTCAAAATAACATAGATCCTTGGTTTGAAAAGATCTAAATGTTTTTTTTTATCCCCCTTTGTAATTATTCTATTTTTTGTAATGATATTATGCCAGGATAACTTGGTGAAATAATGAGCCTGATTCTACTGCAGAAAAGGACGGCAGAGTTACAAAAGTGCATTAACCCTTCCCCACCATTAAGATACCATTTAGTAAATTACCTCTTCCATTACTCTGAATAGCATTGGGTGACCAGGAAGAATTAATGTATTTCCCAAATGGGAGCAATTTACTCTCTCCCTTCTAACAGCAACAGGTCTTTGTTTGCTATTTAGAAAGATATTTTTCTTCAAGGGACCACAGAAAACTTGAGTCATAAATAGAAATCAACTTCCTGTCGTGGGATGGGTGGGTACAAACAGGCATTATCATTCCTATTCTGTCCATTAGGCAATGGAAAATGAAAAAGATTCTAAATGATATATGTCTCATTTAAGTGGCCCCCAAAAGAATCCAGACGCTTTGACAAGACTGGACGATGGATACACTTGTGGGAAAAGAGATATATTAATTTTGATAGCCTTCCCTATTCAAAGTGTTTAGAGCTGCTAGGGATCTTAGAAATCTTTTAGTCCAGTGTCCTTCATTTGACATATGAGTAAACTGAGGCCTGAGAGGGAAAGGCCACAAAGGTAATAAAAGGAAATGCTGGAATTTCATCCCAGCTACAGATCTGGTGCTCGTTTCACTGCATATAGATCACTGCAATTGTATTGACCTGACTGCAATCCCTGCAAATTGTCAAAATTAGGAAAAACCATTTCCTCACAGCCAATGCAGGTCATTTTGCATGCAGAGATGTCCTGATCTAATCATGACCCCACCAAGAATCCATCATTCTGACCCATGAAATAGATCCAATGATGTGTACAACAATTTAGGAACTTACTCACAAGCTCACACCTGGAAGCGTCACAAGAAATAAAGACAGGCTTAAAGGAAAAGAGGCTGTGAGTAAACTCACGAAGAGGCAACTCTATTCTGCCTTTATTCCCTTTTTGTTTTGTGGAAATTTCATTCAGGAAGGACACCTTTAGTGAGTTTGCTCTGAGTAGATGACTATTCTATTCTATTCTACTTGGCAGTATCTGTACATTGGGGGAGAGATACATTGGTAATCAAGGAAGGGCAGTTTGCAAATTGGACTGCTCAGTGGCACAGTGGATAGAGCACTGGGCTTGAAACCAGAAGGACTCCTCTGTGTGAGTTCAAATCTGCCCTCAGACACTTATTAGCTGTGTGACACTGGGCAAGTCAGTTAACCCTGTTTGACCCAGTTTCTACATCTGTTAAATGAGCTGGAGAAGGAAATGGTGAGCCATTCAAGTATCTTTGCCAAGAAAACCTCAAATAGGGTCATGGAGAGTTGGACACAATTGAACACAGGCTTGCAAAATAGTTTATTTTCTATAGATTATAAGGTATTTATGTCACTGGTTGAATTATTTTTTAAATCAAAGGGAAAAAACTATTTAAAAAAATTTTTTTAGTAATTTAAAAAGTATTAAAATACCCCCAAAGTATTTACGGACTAAGTCTAAGATTTACAAAGGTGTAAATCTCCAAGCAGATTTTTCACAATAAAGAGGTAAATGTCAGAATTTGTATGCTTCACCACTCTACCCTACCCAGATTCAGAAGTCTTTCCCCCTTGCCTTTGTTCATAGGACATAATAATCTTTGCCAGCAGTCTGTTCAGCAGCATTTTGCAAAGTAATTTTTGTTTTCAGAAATAGAAAATTTCTGTTTCTTATCACATTCCATATCAGGTCTCAGACTTGTACCTAACTTTGTACCTTAGCCCTTCTCACCTCTGCTTGTTAGAACCCCTAGCTCAAAGATCAGCTCAAATGCCACGTCCAACATAAATTCTTTGCTGATCTATTCAGTTGCTGGTACCATCCCTCCTAAAATTTCAAAAAAATCTTATATTTGTATGCATATGTTGTTTCTCTTTTTAGTATATAAGCTCCCAAAGGGCAGAGACTTTTCATATTTATTTCCTGTATCTCTGATACCTAATCTCTGGCAGATAATAGGTACTTAGTAAAAATACTTCTTGAATGAATAAGTGATACTATTGACCTTTCAACTGTAGGTCAAAAGGCAATGTGCGCTCCTAGATCAAAAACAAAAGCTGTATTCCAAAACTTGAAGGTCTTCATGCTTATCAAATCATTTAGGTTGCTGTTATCACTCTTATAACACTCTCCTTAGACCCCGTTTTTGTCCTATTAGCTAAACTTTAAGTAAATATTCTCACCATTGAGTTTGAGAGGTGACATCAAACTTTTGTTGAAAAGGGGCTACTCTGTTTCAATAGGTTTGAGGGTAAGGTGAGGGGAGAGAGAAGTTCTACCTGGAAAGTCTTGCCAGAAAGCAGGTGGGGGGGGAGAAGGGGGTGGTGCGGAGATTAGGGAAATAAATGTAGCAGCCTGTTTTAGGCAATAAACATAGAGGCCTATTGTCCTCCCTCCAGAAATTTCAGATGTTAGAAGGATATGGATTGTGAAAGCCATGTTCTGTGTGTATATGTATTGCATGTATGTATACAATATATATTTGTGTATATATAAACATATGCATATGTATATATATGTGTGTGTACATATATACATGTATATAGTATATGTGTATATATGTGTATGTGTATATATATATATATATATATATATATATATATATATATATATATATATATATATATATATATATATATATACATATATATGTATATTTATAAATATAGAACCATGACTTCCTAAGTCCCAGGTGTGGAAACTTCCTATACGAAGGAAAATAACTGTTCTCTAATTTGTTTGGTCATTGACAGGTTAAATGACTTGTCTAGGGTCACATTATATGTTGGAAGCAAGACTTTAACCTAGATCTTCTTAACAAGGAGTCCTGTCCTTCTCCCTCTATATCTCACTCCTCTTGTTTGTGTAACACTTTAAAGTTTGTAAAGCACTTTCTTCACAATAGCAACATAAGATAGAGGGTGCAGATATTAGTTAGTATCCTTATTTTACTGATAAGGAAACTGAAGGTCAAAAAGTTGAAGAGACTTGCCCAAGGTTACACCATGAGTAAGGGCCTGACCTTTTGATTCCATGTCCTTCTATGATACCACAAAGGGACAGGCAAGGAATGGTAAGAAACTGTTGTCCTGAGTTGGATTGTATCTGTGTGGCAATTGAGTGGCTAGGGGACTTCTCTAAGCCATAGCTGTGGGGTAAAAGTTGGCATTCTCATATCAGCATTTTTAGAGAAAACTGAACCTGAATCTTCCAGCTCTTAGCATTGAGAGAGGGCCCAAGTAATTTGTGAAGGAGCATCATGTGGCTGATTAAAGGGTTGCTGAATTGCCTTCAACCTCTCCCTTGTAACAAAGTAGTGGTTTTTATGAACAAAAGCTGGTCCATGCTGCTTCCTGGCTTTAAAAGTTCAATTGTCTTTTTTTTTAGGAGGCCAAATCCCATTTTTATGGAAAGATGCAAGTCAGTAATACAGTAGAACTGGACTCTTTAAATTTCACCATAAAAAAGATGATTTTGCATGGAGTTTCTTTCAGTTCACCACCTGTCCTTCACTAAGCTGGATACTGACCTCTTTCCCCTCTCTTTCATCCTCCTCTCTATTTCTCTAAATGGTATAATTTCACTACCTACTATCCTTGCTTTGGGTTTTATTCCATGATATATATGCTTCCTGCCTTAAATTGACTCTACCTTCTAAATCTACCAAGCAATGTCAAGGTCCTGTGGAACCAGTACCCTTATTTCTCTACAATGGACATTTTTCTTATAGAATTTAAAGCCAGAAGGGGCCTTAGAGATCATATAAGGCAATCCCTTCCTTTGGTATATGTAGAAAATGAGAATTACCCAGCCCCAGCTCCTGTCCTGCCAAAAAAAAATAGAAAAGAGAGAAGGTTCAAGATCCCACATGGGAGGGGACTGAACTGAATATATGTGTGTTGACAGAAGCCTTTTGAATAAGACTGTATTTGATGGTGCAGTTTCCAGCCCAAAAATTTGGTCAGAAATATCCATACAGCAGTATAATTGGAAAAAGAAATGAATGTTTGTCTTCTGTTTCATTTTATTGCTTCTCAGAAGAAAGCTCCTTACAATAATTTTCTGGTCCAGTTCACTACATTCTCCTAGTTAGAGGGAAAGGGTGGAGAGCAGGACTAGGGAATGTATACAATCTGAATTTCACTAACTTATCTTACTGAATCTACATAGAATCTCTGTAACAGAAGTTAGGGTTTTGTTTTTTTTTTTCAATCCTTTTCCTGGATTTATCTTAATTTTTCATCAAAACTCTGTCATGGCAATGGGGATAGAATATGTAAATTTTTGCAAATGTGCCTGGGGAGACAGAGAGAGAGAGAGAATTAAAACCCGTCAAATCAAATTTTGGAAATATATTAGAGACTGGCATTTTGTAGCCATCTTCCTAGGATAAGAAACTATCCCTACTGCTTTCCTCCCCTCCAGAGGGCCTCCTTTTTAAAGAGGCACAGTCTGACATTTAGCTGGCCGCCTAATGACTGCTATCCAGGAAGAGCCCATGAGTATCTAAGCAGAAGGTTCTTTCAGCAATGATGATTTCACATCATTGTCTTCCCTCAGGGCTCAGACCTCTGGAGTTTCTATTCCTGTCATGTCATTAAGACTCATATTCATTGTGAATTCAGAAACCCAACTGTTCAAACTATCTTCTATGACAAGACCAAGGAGCAAGCTAAGACAGGAAGCCAGGAAAGTATAAGCTGATGGTCCAGCCCATCTGCAAACGGAAGGAGAAGACCGTATGTGGGGAGTGGAACTAGAGGCTTCTTTAAGAAAACAAAAAGGAACCCTCCCAAGCAGATGCAATCAAGGGGTCCTGAAAGGATAGTATGCAGAAAAGGCATTGGGTCTGCTCTGCTTAGTCACAGAGGGCAGATCTAGAAAAACTGGGGACTGGTCAATATAAGGAAAAACTTCCTAACCATTTGATCTGCCCCAAAGTGGAATGGGCCACTTTGGGAAGGTTTCAATAAATGAAAATATGATTACTTGTCAAGGATTAGGGGATTCTCAGTCAAATACCTGTGGTCCTTCTAACACTGAGGTTCTGTGATTTTTGTGTGACCACCATCCATCTCTATTCCAGGGTGGCCATTGACAGTGTTTCTAGGAGAATGATGATGAAGAGGAATAAGTAAGCTGGTGGAGGTGGATTAGTGCCTCCAGAAGGTATCTTACTAACAGGTGCTCCAATTTGGCAGGACACTTGGGTTTGTATGATGAAAAGTAACATAAAATCCAGGGTGATAATTAGTAATGTCTAAAGATGGGTAGAGGAGTTCTTTGGGCTAGTGACTTACCTTTTGAATTGTCATTTTATTTACTAAGTGACGCACAGAATCATGGAATCCTAGAGTTGTAAAGGACTCCAATTCTACCTATACCTTACTGGAATCCTCTCTACACCATCACCAACAAGTTGCCACCTTTGCCAGAAGATGTTCACTGAGGAGAAGCCCACTCACCACTCCTTGTGGTGACCCATTCCACTTTGGGATTTCACTAATTGTTACACAGTTGTCTTGTTGATGATGTTGTTTTCCTCATACCTGCTTCTTTGAAAATCTCGACCACTCCTCCTTTTGGCCCCACCTCTCCATAAATTACTTCAACTGGAAAAAGTACACCGTCCAAAACAAAACAAAAAGCAACATTCTCATTCTTGAGTTGTGGAATAATTGGCTCCCTGCTTCTTAGTATTGTGAAGATAGTCAAGGCCCTTACTATGTCCAGAACCCTAAAGATAGACTTCAATAATACATTTTCTCTCTGAGAGCCTTGATCATCACTATCAACAAATATTTATTAAAAACTTCAATGTTCAGAGTACCATACCAGGTACTAGGTGAGATGCACTTAAGATAAGACACAGACCCTGGCCTCAAGAGTCCACCAAGTAATTGATGCTGATAGAATATGCTGCTAAGACTTCCTAATAACTTCTGGATAAGAGCCATGTAGTCAAAATCTGATACAATAGTGGAGGGACATTATTAACTATGTTTTCTAACTCATACCTCTAAAAGATTTCTCCCCCCCCCATATTAATGTACCTAATTATTGGTAACCCAGCTTTTGCTTTTTCCCATCTACTTCAATGGGGAGCCCACCCACTACTTTCTGAGGCAGGGAGACTCATTCCACTTTTGTCTAGCTCTAATTGTTAGAAACTTGTTCATTTTCCTGGCCTCAGTACTAGGTATCTGTGTAACTTTTGCCATCACTCCTAGTTCTGACCTCTGGTGCCAAATAGAATAAGTCTAATCCTCTTCCAAGTCACAAGCCCTTCAAATGCTAGAAGACAAATGCCATGTCTTCTTGTTACTGGATAAATATCCAAGTTCCCTGAAACAATACTCCTTAAACTTGGACGTGAGGTCTTTCACTATCCTCTCCTCTGAACATTGTCCAGTTTATCATTAGGTGACCACCTAATAGAATAGTCACTTGGAAAGTATCATGAAGATCCAAGATCTAAGATATTATCTAGACAGGAACCAGAACATCACTAAGCCCTTTGTTTTGTAAATGATTAAGCTATAAATTCTATAGAGTATATTTGGCTTCTGTGATGGTCATTCATCTGATATTACTGGATGTAATCATCACCAAGAGGTCACCTATTCCAAACCATATCTGGCTGAGAATTGCCTCTATAGCATCCCTGATAAGTAGTCAGTCAGCTTCCACTTAAAGACCTCCATTTGATCAACCAAGTTTCAGAATGAGAGTGGAACTTATTATACACAATGCAGGGAACAGGGTGTTCTCTTATAGGCCTACCAGGAATGCACATAGAATACCCTGAGAAATTCGTGTTAAATTCAGTCATGTTAATGGCCTCACTTTAAAAAAATAATCAAAGTCATGCCATCTGAGAGTGTTTAAATATAGGGGACTATTTTCGCCATTTGATTCACACAGCACCGCCAAGTCTCTAAGAATCTGGTTCATTTAGGGCTTGGCTCATTTCTACCCAGTACCCAGCACCAGCAAGGCTCTAAGAATCTGGTTCAGAGCTTGGCTCATTTACGCTTAGTACAATCCCAGCATTATGACTGGTCTACCAGACTACTTACAAAGAGGGCAGTAGAAGTAAACTGGAAAATTAATCCTAAAAAGAAGAGTGGAATAGACAGCCATTTAATTACAGCATAAGAATGTTGTTTGGAGAATCCCTGTGTATCTTTTAAGTGTGGTGGAGACAGAAAGCCCAGTCAATCTAATTCTAATGCCTACAGAGTTAAAAGGAGGGAGGAGGGGCGGTGGTGGGTAGGGATGGATTCTTGTGGCCCCAAGGGGAAGATGAGAGAAATAGATCAGCGCTGTTGTCCGCTCAGCAGAATTTAAAGAAAATGGGTTTTATTTGAGCATCAGCTCAGAATGAAAGAACTCAGTTCTATGATAGAGTTCAGTATGAAAATGGGTTTCCAAGTGACATCATAAAGCATAGATGACACTGAACCACTATGTAAATGGCCTTTTATTTTTCTCAACCCTATGTCCTTTGTTATAGGAACATACACACACATGATCTCAAATCTCAACAACTTCCTGGCAGGGGCAGGAGAAAAGAAAATGGCATCCAGCCTTCAGCAAGGTAGCAGAGAGTCATCTGCAGGACTTCCTCATTTGTGTGTGGTTTAAAATTGCTGAGAAGAGGCTGTGGATTTGTTAAGGAAACTAAATGGCATTTTCCCCAGGTACTGGCCTTTCTTTAGTAGCTAGAGAGCACATCTAGGAAGCTTTCAGGAAACTGAAGAAGGATACATGCTCTCTGCAACTTAATTTTACTTTCTTTATGTGATAGATGGAGAAAGGCATAGCTCAGAAATCTAACTTCTAGAACAATCAAGTCCTTTTGCCTGCTCACTACAGAGTGAAAAGTAATGAAATTGCCTGTTCGATAAGTGAATCCCAGCCTCTGCCAGGACTAGAGAAAGGTAAATGAGCATGGTCCATTAAACAAGGGTGCACAGAGCTGGAGGTTTTCTATAAGGTCAAGTCCAGCTAGACTTTCAGTGCACCTGGTTTTGGTGAATCCTTTCATTTTAAAATCTCAGGATATTCTCCGTCCTTATGCTTCAGAATCATTTCTGAATACTGTTTGATGTATGGCCAATGGATTATTAAAGGATGGCTACCATGACCAAGTTTAAGGACTGCCTTATTAAAGGAGAGAGGAATTGAGGTGAGCTTTCCATTATAAGGAGGGAGATGACTTGGCAAATGGGAAGTATGTTGAGAGACATGACAGGGTAGAGAGTTATATGTGATGGTATTGAAAGGAGGAAGCTAAATGTAGGCTCTTTAGATTGGAGTAAAGGGAGAGGGGTAGATTCAAGGTAAGGTGGTACAGGTGAAATTTGATGAGGAGGAAGTCTCAGGATTCTGCCTTATTCCTGTTTCCCAATGAGATGTGCAAACAAACAATTGCAAGATGATGAGTCTGGAAGCGTAAACATAATTGACTATGATTGTATTCTCACGTAGGTATATTTTTGATGTAAATTAACCGTGACAATGAATGTGAGGTGATTTCCCACCCAGGGAATTCCTATTTTCTTTTCAAGTCTGGTAAACTGACTTATCTGAGATTTTGAGCAAACCCTTCAAACCTCTCTGAGCCTCAGTTTCTCCCATCTGTCAAATGAAGATTATAAGACACCACCACCTTTTTCAGGCGCCCGAGTGAAGAATCTAGCTCTGCTGACCTAAGGAAATAACATGAGAGCCCAACTTAGTATAGCATACCGACAAAACCCATAACAGCCTCAGCAACAACTGACTGGTAGAGCCTTTCTCTCAGTCCCTCACAATCCCTGTCGTGCAGAAAGTTAAAACCATTGGGAACCAACAAATTCTTTTATGGGCACAGCTATCAAAATCTGTTAAAACCATCTGTTTCTCTGGCTGTTTTTCCTTCAAGTGTTTTTCCTTCATGGGCTCTTTCCTAACAATAAAAAAAGTCTATTCTAAAATAACCAAGATGCTATGACTAAGAATGCCAGAGGTACATATCCAGTTTATGAGAGAAATTGCTTCCTAAAGAGGAATTCAGTTCATCTTGTGTGGAGGAAAAGGCAATGTCTCCACAAATATTATAGTTACAGAAAGAAAATAACCCACCCCTTCATTAAAATGGCATCGGACAAGATTTGTATTTGCTCTCCTAATTGCTGCTGGAATTTACCACAACTGAAAGCTTAAAGCTTGGAACTGAATTTATCTAGTGAGCGAAAAGGGGCTGGAGGAGTATTTCTTCTAGCCTGTAGTAAACTCTCTTGCTGACCTTGAAGGGTGGCAGAGGTTAATCATTTTATGTATTTTTGTAGTACCTATCATTTCAGTGTTTTCACTCTGTCTTTGTCTTCCTTTGGCTTTAGAGAAGAAATGAGAATCTCATCTCTTTTCTTTCTCTCTCTCTCTCTCTCTCTCTCTCTCTCTCTCTCTCTCTCTGTGTTTTCGTTACTCTGTCTCTTTTTCTGTCTCTGTCTGTTTCTGTCTGCATTGCTTTCTGTCTCTGCGTGTGTCTCTCTGTGTGTCTGTGTTTTTGTTCCTCTCTCATTGTCTCTGTCTGTCTCTGTGTCAACCTGTGTCTGTCTTTCTCCATTACTGTCTATCTCTTTTGCTCTGTCTCCATGTCTTTCTCTCTGTTTCTGTCTTCCTGTTGTTCTGTCTCTGTGTCTGTCCCTATGTCTGTCTGTCTGTCTGTCTGTCTGTCTGTCTCTCTCTCTCTCTCTCTCTCTCTGTGTGTCTGTCTCTTTTTGCCGTTTGTCTCTCTCCTCTCTTTTGTGAGAAGGATATGATGTAGTCAGTTTTCTTCTTAATGATCTGCTTGAAACATTGACATCCATCAATTCATTGCTCTACCTGAATACCTTGCCCTTGCCATGGTCACAGATGGGAAACTCTACATGCCTGCATTCTCCTTGGGTTTCCCATCACCTCTAGATGGTGTTCTTCCCTCTTTATGAAACAGAACTTCATAAGCACCCTCACCTACAGCCGCCCCCTCTGTCCCGTTCTTTGAATCATTTCAGATTCTCTAGCAGCGAATATCTACTCCCTATTAGATATGTCAATGCCATCACATCTTATTTATCTCTCACCTGGCTTCACCTTGGTTGATGGACATATAAATCTCCCAAGAATTCTCTTCAGGGATAGCTCCATGTGGTATGAGTAAGCTCACCCCTAAAAGAGAACAAGGCCAAGGGTTATTTCCAGGTCTATCAATTATGCCAAAGTTTGTTGACATGTTGCTAGTGTTCAACTAAAAAACAAATAAAGAAACAAAAGTTCATCATATCTCAGAACTTTGTAAATGTACACAAAGGTCTGGAGTACCAGGAGAAAGTATTACTGAAAGGGGTTACACGGGAAGGAGAAAGCTTTAAAAAAAAAAAGAAAAAGACTTAATTTGAAAACAAATGGTTGTATTGGCTTCTTTTTATAAGAACTGTTAAGACTGCTAGACCAGTGGCTTTAAAACTCAAACTTCAAACTCAAAAAAAAATGGGGCCACTAAACTGTATATACATCAATGCTAACTGGATGTTGACTTAGAAAACCACAAATTAACATTATCTATATTGTGTGTGGTTTTTTTTACATTTTTGTGTTAAATATTTCTTATTTCCATTTTAATCTGGTTCCCCCTGTACTCCGGAGCATTGTGGGCCATAGTACTGTCTGTGACTGCATATTTGACAAATTTGTACTGGACCATGCATCACAGAACATACCAAGTTGGGGAATGAATCAGCTTATCAGCCTCCATGAATATTGCTCAAGAATCCTGCTTATAGGAAACTCCAAATCCATTCAATCTTTGAACTTCTCAGCTAAAAGAGCCAAGAGTTTAATCTATGACAAAACTATTAAAACT
The DNA here is from genome assembly GCF_011100635.1 of Trichosurus vulpecula. NCBI lineage: Eukaryota > Metazoa > Chordata > Mammalia > Diprotodontia > Phalangeridae > Trichosurus > Trichosurus vulpecula. Next base: position 309,210,549 of record NC_050575.1, read on the forward strand.
TTGCTAAAAACTATGCTAAAATGGTCATGTAATTTAGGCAACTACTAGGATGAGGTACTAGCAAGAAGCACTTTATTTATACATTCAATGGAAAGCTAAAGTCTTTCAAACAATATGGAAAAAAGAAAAGCATTGTAAGGGATTATCATCCAATACATTTGGCCATTTTGGGGGCAGAAGCATATCTCTTTACTACCTAGAGTCTCCCATCAAAGCCATATGGCTGTGAAATCTAGAATATATCTATCTTGGAAGAATCAAAATGACAAATAATAACCTAAAGGACAATAGAATGATACAGTCTGGGCAAAATGATCACTTCCCTGTAAAAGAGTAGCAGAGAAGACATGACTGAGGATTATGTATAGCTGTAAAAGGAGGTTGGCTAACTTTATAGTGAGAAGGAAGGCCAATAAATAGGTCAAGTGGTACATTAATAGTCATGACATGTTAATGGATAAGGCAAAACCCTTAAGTAAACTGGGTAGATTCCCTTTGATTGTTGTACAAGAAGACATGGACAAGAAATGCACAGAGCAGAAAGGCATAGTGGGAGTGGGAAAGAGGAGTGGCCATCATCATCAAAAAGGAAGCCTCATACAAGTATACATACATATATCTATACATGGCTTCTACAAGGTATCATTCAGTAACCATGCATTCTTCCAAAAATCATGTTTAAGGTTATTGTATAAGAATTTTTCTTGGGTTTGGCAACAGAAATCAGTATGGGCAATGACCATTACCATTACTTAAGTTCTTATTTAACATTTTGCATGTTTCTTCCTTATTTTTTCCTTGGATAATTCAAGGCAAAACAGCCTCAGCCAAGAAATAAAAGTATTTATTCCTTAACTACTACCCAATTCAACAGCAAATGGAAAACTCAAGGAGCCTCACCATGGTAAAATAATACAATGCCAGAACAAGCTGCATGAAGAATCAATCCAATTCTCACATTATGTAGTATTTTAGTTTTCCTCTCCTCTTGTTCTGGATGCTCTAAAGCAAATCTTCTACCCCAGTTAAGAAATAAGTCTGGGAAGGGCAGAGATTCTCTTTAACACACTGTCTCATTTATATGAAGAAATGAAGTGGTTATGCATTAAAAACAACTTTACAAAATAAAACCTTGTGGTGTCTTCCTTTCCTCCTTGAATAATGTAGTTCTTACCTTTCATTCCATTAGAAGCAAGGCAACAGCACAAAAAAGCTTTCAGGTTGGTGATTATAATTTAAATCCAGAGATGGCAGCCTTTGCTAATACACTCCTATCGGCCTGTTAGCCACTGTATAGTCATGCAATCTGAGATTCATTGCAAAACAAGTTATTTGCGATTCATATTTATGAGTATTATTCAGTAACATGCTAGTTATCATCAGTACCTTTCACTGGCACTAAGAATGAGTCACATTTAAATCTTGCTTACATCTTCCTGGCAGAGAGATCCATTTATAAACTAGACCTTAATGTCAACAGTGTCAAGAAATATAATTGCCATAGTTAGGTGCCTCATTTTGACTTCCTTCTCCCCTGTCCTACTTTTCTTTAAATGCAGTTGCCAAATAAAGTGGCCTCCGTCAAGCAATATCTGCTGTTCTTATGTAGAGTGTAAAATACTTAAGGTAGAAATGTGACCATACCACTCAGGCATTTGCTCTCCTCTATTTAGGTTGACCTAGAATTCCCTATGTAATATATCCCTTAGAGTTAATTTATATACTTCAACTCTCCTTAACAACAGGGCAGCTCAGGGTATTCTGAAAAGATACCCCTGTTATCCGTAAGTGGTTGGTCTCTCATGTCAGCACACAGGCCCAGTCCCTTATTAGGCAATGAGATTTGGAATTCTCCATGCAAAAGGCTGGTTCTGGGATTTGCTTCCTCATTTAAGCTATTGGAGATTCCAAGCAGATGTGCACTGCAAAAAAGGAATATCAGCATGCCAGCATTTACATGAGGAAGGGCTAAATACAGAAAAGACCTGGAATCTTGTTTCATTGAGCTAAATGCTGCTATTTTATAATCTATTGTAAATTTGCTTTTCAGACATACCTAGAGGCTCAATGAGAAAGGTATAACCGATGAAGACTCTTTTCCACAGCAAAATGTCTCAAATGCAGGAAAAACAATAACAAAACAAAACACAGTATACCCCACAGGGTTCTCTAGACCAGACTTGTCATAAAGGCTGAGGTTATATCTTCTTGAATAACAAAGCGAAAACTTTTACAAAGTCTATGTACTACATAAGTCCCAGCTTAAGATTGAAGCATCATTTATATTCATCCTGAAAATTTGCCTGAATTTATAGATCCTAAAGGGAATTTTGAGTATTTCAGATTTATCTCAATAAACAGTTTTATAACTGAGAGTCAGCACAAAGTGCTAGATAGAGCCATGGACCTGAATCCAGGGCACCTGTGATCAAAACCACTTTAAACGTTTGGTTGTTGTATTGCTATTAGGAAGTTTCTTATCCTCTCAGATAGTAGGTACCTTTAAGGACAGAAATTTAGGAATAGCTCAAATGACAAAGTTGCATCAATAAAATCAATGTATTTTTTAAATCTATCTTATTTCAAAGTAAAATATCTGATTGTAATTATTTGTATTTAAAGTGAATTTTTACAGACAGGAGATATTAAAGTAAAATTATTCTTTAAAAACTACACCAATTAACATATCTAATCTGTGTTAAAATGAGGATGATGATATTTGTACAAACTCAGGGCTGTTATGAGGAATATGCTATATTAAGATGAGTTATGATTACTTTCTTTAGTCTCCCTACCCATCCTACTAAATGCACAAGTTTATCATGGTGGTGAATGGAGTCAGTAGAATATGCTTTCTATAGAGAGAAAAGGGCTGTCATACCAAGTATTGCTTTGTTTCCTTTTCTTTTTCTTTCTTTTTTTCTTTTTTTTTTTAGAGGCAATCAGGGTTAAGTGACTGCCCATACAACTAATAAGTGTCCGAGACTGGATTTGAACTCAAGTCGTCCTGACTCCAGTGCCAGTTCATTGTGCCACCTTGTTGCCCCTGCTTTGTTTCTTAAGGCACCAATTGATAACTTGATGCTTAAGTCTCCCTAAAGAAGTTTCCTTTACCAGTGTTATCCCACCATGTTTTGATGAGGGAAGTATACCTTCCCCATAAACAAACAAATGGAAATACTTCTCCCACTCCAAAATGTATCAGAACTCCCATTTCTATAACTCTTCGCAGTTTACAAAGTACATGATTTAGTTGCCATTCTATAAAATCACCAAAGAACATTATTAAGTGGCCATTTTGAATGTCCTACCCCCACAAAGAATCCCATTATCATAAATTTAATCCCCTTGAGATCCATAATTTCATCCATGTTGGTATTTTGTCCACTGACATAGACTGGAGTCCTTCTTTTCCTATGGATTACTACAGCCAAGGGGTAGCCAGCCTTTTAGAGCTCACGCCTCTCTTTCTCCCTCTGCATTTAGCTAAGCTGGTCCTCTAAAGACAGAAATACAGCCCTGTACTAGAAACTCTTTCAGCTTCTTAGGATCTGTGAAAGTTTGTGATCAGTTGGTATGGCCTTCAATGACCCAAGATGCATCATCTCTGTGCTACTCTAAGAGGACAACTTCAGAGGAAGAATATTTAGACAGCCTTTGATTTCAAGGAATAACAATAACCTAAAAATTAGCATTTCCATTTCATAATTTGACATAGCAATTGCTTTCAAAAATGCAAGAGGTTATTCTGCCCTTTAAGATAAAATTTGGGAATATGGATGAGAAAATCCCATTCGTGTATGGAATTGCATTGACTTGATTTATCTACTGCTTTAGCACCCCAGAGAATATTTCAGTCAGTGTGACCTAGTGGCTAGAGCATTGGACATAATGTCAAGAAGATGGATTCCGCTGGTGCTTTGGACATGGGCTATGTGACCACAAACGAGTCATTTAACCTTCCTGATTCTCCATTTCCCTATTGGAAAAAGAGGGGTTATAATAACTGTAGTACTGACTTCATAGGGTACTGCGAAGTTAAAATGTATGGCCAAATACTTGGCAAACTGTAAAGTGCTGTATGCAAATGTCAGTTATTTTCATTTCTGCCTTCTATCGTCCTTTGAGCTTCCTTTCTTCTTGCCCAAACCATTGTTGCTGAGTCATATTCTTCCAAGTGTTTAAGTGCCCAAGTGTCTTTTTAGACACTCTGAAAACACTCCTTCCATTTAGTGGAACTGTTTTGAAATCAAATGCTTGTCTCAAGCGACTCTCTGACTCCAAAGGTGTCCAATTAGTTGGTCTGGTGGCAACAGGTCAGTCCTGTTACAGATTTCATTTCATGAGATAAAATACCCGATGCCAAAAAACCAGGTTAGTTTCACGTTAGTTTTGAGAAATCTACTACAGGAAGGTGGGCCTAATGGCCTCTATCTGATGCTAACTTGGTGCTTAATAAAACTTTCAGTTTGAGTGAACTCTCTTTTCAGCAGGTAACTGAGCAATCATTCAGTGCCCTTCTTCATTTTCTGAACCAAAGAATCAGGAAAGAGTTCTAACTCCCACTGACGATCTAACTTGGGTCTTAGACTTATAACATGTGCTTTAAGCCACTGAAATAAGATCCTTGTAGTGTTGATCTCAACTCAGAAGGCTCAAAATGTCTAAACTATTAAGACATTTATCCTTCAAACAAAACAGACAAGAAACAAACCTATCAACACAAAACAAATAATTCTCATAAAGGTAGCCCCAGAAACAAAGTCTCTATCCTGAAAAGCATTACAATGTATCCTTATCTGTACTGATTAGGATATGATGTCACATCAGGTTGTTGGATGCTTGGCTATATTCATTATGTTAGCTATTGATCAAGTTAGACTTTGAGTGTTGTGTAATTAAGTCCCCTAGAAGTATATGCTACCCTTAATTATAATCTAGTTGGCTATTAGACGCATCTAGGTGGTGCAGTAGATGGAGCTCTGGGCCTGAAGTCATGAAAACTTGAGTTCAAATATGAACTCGGACCCTTACTAGCTACGTGACCTTGGGTATGTCATTAACCTCTGACTAGCTCAGTTTCCTGGATTGTAAATGGGTATAATAATAGCACCTACCTCCCAGGGTTGTGGTGAGGATCAAATGAAACATTATTTATAAAGGGCTTTTGTTTTATATTTTTTCCCCCAAAGCTGGGACAATTTATATTTTGTCCTGTGCAGTTTTTATTTATGAATTTGTTGAATTATGGCTCTAAAAAAAAGCCTTTAAAAAAGCATATGATGTTTCAAATGGAGCTACTTGACTATGCCTTTAAACCCAAATCACTCTGGCTTTCATTGAATGGCCAAAAAGAGCCCCCAGACCAAACCTCTGTGCCTTATTGTTTAGACTACAAATAACAACTGTTTTGTGTTTCGGCCCAAAACTGAGGGTCTTCACCTCCAAAACTGATATTTTTGTAGTGGTAAATTAGGCCATCTTTTATTTCAATTCTTATCTAGCCCTTAGTCATTGTGTGGGTGTTGCCTCAGACGAATTGAGACCTGGGAAAGCTAGTCACCCACAGTGTTGGGCCATCCCCAGTCATCTCGATGTTTGTCTTGCCAATAGAGTTTAATGATTTTGAAGGAGAGGATGAGGTGATGTTATGGATCCTCTTCAAGAATAAAGGATGAACAACAACACAGAAGTGGTGCTATATAAATGCTTCTTTCCTTCCTATTATTTCCATGTTTGAGTGCTGGAGAAAGATATTCTTCGTACTTTCTTCCAGTACCCTGGGAAATGAAACTGAATAATATTTAAACTCTAGGGATCCTCTGTGCTCCCCAGCTTCAATTGTTAATCTCGTTATCCATAACCTTTCTTCCTTGTGTTTATATTCAAGCACTAGGAAAACTCACCTAAGTGACTAAAATGGCTATTTGTTGGGTAAGTTACAGCAGGGGTTCCTTTGTTAGATGGCTCTTTCAACTGTCAGATTCTGTGATTTTGTGATTCTTTGATTCTGAAATAACAGGAACTATAACTAATCTTGGTTCTGCCACTGACTCAAGTAGTCAGTATGTCTGGAGCTTTGTGAAGGGGATAATAGTAACCTCAACAAGAGTAATAACGGATATTAACATTGTGGTTTAAGGAAAAAAGATGTCTTAAATGATCTCATTTGAGCCTCACAATAGCCCTTCAAGGTGGGTTCAGGTATTATTCTAATTTTATAGATGAAGAAATTTAGATCTAGAGGGATTAACTGACTTGACCATGGCCACACAGCTACTAAATGTTTTAGAAATGATTGGGATCCAAGTCTTGTAGATTTACATGTCCTGCATCTATTCTACTGGCCACATTATCCGAGACAACTGACTTGGGATTTTGCTCTTGGGATCTTACTGTGATCTTGCCCTGCAATATATAACACATGAATAGAATGCTAACATCATAACATACCTGTATTTGGCATCACTAAACGCCCTCCCAGATGGCCAAAAACACCAGTGGTCCTCAGCTCAGTTCTGCTGGGGAGTGATGAGAGATTCTGGATGTAGGGGGTTTTATTCCTGGGATGTATTGTATTAAAACCTCTGGTATTCCCATGGGGAAATGTCCCAGAGTGGGTCTTGCCATGATACTCTGCTCGTTCTGATACTCCCAGGGAAACCATGAATGAACTCTGGACTTTGACCTTGATGTCTGACAATGGGTTAAAGAGTGAAGACTCTGTCATGAGTTCCTTGTCCAGGGGGTCCTGTAGGCAGATGGGCCCACTGTAGGTACGGCTCACTGTCAGGTCAGGTTGCATGGAGGAATTCAATAGGAGCGAGTTGCCTGGCAAGAGAAAATTGATCTGTCACTCTGAAACCACAGGACTTTTACCTTACCGCTTTACATCTGTCTCTACTAAATCAGCACAAACCTTTACACATCCAGCAGTTCCTTCCAACAGATCAAGATACTCACATTCATTCTGAGTAATTGGAGAAGGAGCAACAGGCTGGTCATTAAAGATCAGGGGCTTTGAAAAAAAAGGAATTGGCTCTATCAGCAAGCCCTTTCAAAATGGGCAGGGCGAGGGCAGCAGCAAATGCTTCTGGTTTTCTTTCAAGCCAATAATTCAGGTATTATTATTGCTATTATTTTAACTGGAGAGGAAAAATGAAAATAAAAAGGATTATTTAAAAACCCAGCTCCAGGAGGAAAATAACATCTGTTCTTTTAAAATGGTAAGAGATGACAGGGCATGATGATTTGGCAGAGTTGTTTACAAACGCATGCTTCATCAGTTCCATAGGCATTCACCTGGGACACTGGGACATTGCAAGAGTAGGGTGAAGAAATGTAACCATAGTGACCAGATCAAGATTGGGACAGATAGCATCAGGTGTAGATGGACTCTCAGAATTCAGTTCCAGAGAGCTGTCTTGGTATACTAATTAATAAGGTGTGAAAGTGCACATGACATGGCCAAGATGAATCCCATGCATGTCATGAAGGGGAGTAAAGACATCCAAAAAAAGCGTAGATGTATTCATTTCCTCCTCAAAAACCAAGGAGAAGGCCATCTTTTCAAAAGGAAAAAAGAGAAAGGAAGAAAGAAATAAGGGAAGAAAAAGGGGGGGAAGGAAGGAAGGAAGGAGAGAAAGAGACAGAAAAGAATTGGAAACTGTCATCCATTCCAGTTCAAGAATGTTTCCAAAGCCAAATGTTAAAAGGAAGTGCTGTGATACTGTTTTGTGATGAAGTAATTTCATGTATTAGTAAATAACAAAATAACCCTTCCTCCCTGTTCCCAACCTCTCCCACAATACTGTTTCCAGTCCGTCAATGTGACATCTTAAATTGAAACAGAGACCGCATTAAACAATTTTCCTTTGGGGCCTGACAAAATTCTTCAAAGCAGGATATTTTGAAAATGCTGCAATTCCAGGACAAAGTATATCAGCTTCTAATGTGTTTTCCCCCTTTTTCTCTTCTATTGTCATAATTTGTCTGAAAGCCAGCAGGACACCCATAACCCCGACTTCTCTCACCCCCTGTTCTAATGCTCTCAGAAACCAGAATCACAGAGGAATATGAGCCAAATGAGATGAAACAATGTTGTAGATCTAAGGACTGCTTGATGCTTCCCTTCTCCTGCTTGAGGCTGTTGCTGCACTTGGGTCCTGCCCAGGAGTCTGTCTCAAACACAAACTAGTTTGGGTGAATAGAGGTTGGAGCCTTCCTTTTTCTCAGTGCCTTTGTAGGCAAGAAGAAATGGAGAGCTGGTCGCAGTCTGAAGAAAGTTGGTCACCGTCTTAAAGGAGTAGCCTCTAGCAGGGTCTGGTGCTCTCCATGTTCCTAGTTTTATTATTATTATTTTTAATCTGAAATTACAACTGTCAGAACTTCACAGTTCATTTTTTTCAGGTAGTTTATCGAATAACTCCCTCACTTGCTTTTGGGGAAAGGAAGTCTTAGAGACTCATTTCTTCCAATTCAGACAACACTGGAATGGAAGATGACTTTGGTTTCAGATGGAAATAGTCTGTTATGTGAAGCAATCTGTTAAAGAGAGTTAACTGACAACTTGTCTTGAGCCCAGCAAGGGACAGTTCACCAGGTTACCCTTATCATCTCTTCCCAAAAAGCTATTTATCTTTAGCCTCTGGGCTCTTATATTTTATTTAAGTCTTCTCACTTCTCACCTGCCAGGAACCATCATTACAGCATCCACCAATGACAGAGGAATAGTGTCCTTTTTTTCATAAGTGGAATTTGAAATCATCTACATACTATGTGGATGGCAGTAGGAAAGTTTTAATGGAATTTTTAGAAAGCTGCATTTTAAAATAGTTTTAAAGTGGTCATAAACATCAACCCTGGCAGCGCAATTAGGAAGAAAGATAACAAATTGGGAGGTTTAAAGATCTGGGTTTGAATTCTAGTTGTACTGCTTACTAATTGTGTAACCCTGGCCAAATCATTTGGTCAGTCATTGACACAATTGGGACTTGACCGTTGGTCCTTTGACTCTCATTGAAGCTTATTTTCCTTTCAGTTTCCTCATGTGTGAAATACAAAGGTTAAAATTTACTTCTGAATTGAGCTCTGAATTCTACGAAACTTAAACATTTTCCAAAGAGTCACAATTCACAGAAGTGGCACAATGTTGTTGTTTTGTGTATTGGTGTGATAAAATTTTGAAATGTAAAAATATAAAAAAACCTTAAATTTTAAAAGTGCATTATAAAACCAAATGCTCACAAGAACCAATATGTGAAGCATGGAGCACATTTCATTGCAAAGAATCATAGGAAAATAGAGTGTGGGGGTGGGGGTGGGGTATGAGCCTTCTTTTCGATTTGATATGATCTCCTTGTTTAACATCCCAGTGTGCCCTGGGTCTTTCCTCCAAACCCTTGTCTTTGCTCAGTCTCTACCAGGCAGTTTGTACCCTCATGGGATCATAAGATTTGGAGCTGGAAGGGATCTTAAAGATAATCTAATTGATATTCCTCATTTTAATGATGAGGAAAGAGCCTCAGAGAGGGGAATTAACTTATCCAAGGTCACACAGGAGGTAAATATCATGATTCCAGCCTAAAACTTTCCAGTGCTGTTTCTACTATCCTATGCTACCTTCTTTTGCTCATCCTGTACCACAGAGGCTCTTGGTACTCAATAGAGGAAGGAAAGACAATGATATTGAAGAGAAAGAACAAGGCAAAATGTCATGTCCTTGAGAAAGAGACCTCTTCATTATCCTAAAATAGCATATATGTATTTTACATATGCATATTATACCTTATTATTCTAAAATGTATATATATGCTCATGTGTATATGAATGTATATACATATATGTATATACCCATGTGTATATGCATGTGCATGCATAAAGACTGTTTGATGCCTCACTTCTCTTACTTGAGGCTCTTGTAGCAATTAGGCCCTGCCCAGGAGTCCCTCTCAAACATAAACTCATTTGGGTGAATAGGGGTTAGAACTTTGCTTTTGATCAATACCTTTGTAGGGAGGAAGAAATAGAGTAAGCATATATGTATATATATGTGTGTACATGTACATATATATCTGTTTCATTCTCATCTGCCCCGTTAGTTCCAGCTTTGACTCATAGGAAAGAAAACAAATGGTCGTCTGCTTTGGATATGATTATTATTTTCTTTCTATAAAATTGATTGCCTTTTACCTACCAAAAAAAAAAGAAAAGAAAAGCCTGTTTTGCTGATTTAGAGATAGTTGAGAGTTGGTTATGATTGAGGATTCCACTTCCTGCAACAGGAAATGACCCATCACAAGACTTGTAAAGTCCACTGCTCACTGACTTAATGTAGCCTTAGAGGATTCTTTTATGGGAGTCTAGTCCTTGAGCTAATTTGAATATACTATGGGGATAGAGAACTGGATTTGTGATTTCATTGGCATAAGGAGCTCCCTGGGGCAGGAAATTGCTTTTTGGAATGCATGTTGATACCTTTATCTACAACTTAAAGCCTTAAAGAATTGCCTAGAGAACTGAAAGATTAAGTGAGTTTCTTTTCTCAAAGTCACCCAGCTAGTTTGTGTTAGCAACAGGATTTGAACCGGGATCTTTCTGACTTCAAAGCTAGTTCTCTATCCACTATACTATGCTGCCTCTAAATAAGCTATTTTGAAGCCAAAAATTGCAAACTGAAAAGTTAAAAAATTATTAAATTAGTCGTGACTCCTTATTTCTTCATTCTTGGCAGCAAGTTCCCAATTTTGCGTGCAAGGGCAGTGACAGAGGACACTGACACACGCTGCTAGAAGGAGCCTGGTCTCCTAGTAGGTGATGACAATTTGGAGGCCACTCTCAGGCCCAACAGCTACATTCACACCAGAGCAACAACATGATGCGAAGCTCTCATGAGAATATAGTCTATGGCTCTGAGGAGGACTTGTCAGGAAGGCCCCCATCGCTGACCTTGACGGACTGTTTTGAAGTTGAAGGTCTGGAAGCCACCTGTCAGTGCAGAGGAGTCAATGACGTCCACTCCATAGTCACTCTGGCTCCGTCTGTAGAGGGTTACTCCAATGACCAGAACTGCCACAGCAATGACTGCCGCTCCCAACCCCGAGTACAGAGCAATGTCGCTGGCATTTTCAAGGCCTGGAAGGAGAGAAAGAGGAGCACTCTATTGGTACATGTACAGAGAAGAGAATCCACAAAAAAAGGGAGGGGAAAAGGGGGCAGGGCTTCTGGATTCTGCTGATTGATGTAGATTATAGGTTGATGTGGATAACACCGGGAGGAGAAGGAAAAGCATAAGCTTACTTTGCTCAATTCAACAGCCCCCCTGACATGCTTAGGGTAAATCAAATAGCTATCAATGAAATCATATTTTATTTAAGGGAGAGCTTATTTGAAAAAAACACTCCACTGAATCCTTTTTTTGTGAAACAAAGAATCCCTTTGTAATGCAAATAGCAGTCCCCTTACTGTTTGGTTCTCTAAAGCTGTCATACCTGTGTGACCCTGGGCAAATCAATGCTGCTTAATGGACCTCAGTTTCCTCTTTGGTAAAATGAGAGTATTAGAGTAAATGATCAGATATCCCTTCCAGCTCTAAATGCTTTGATCCTAAAATATTCTTATGCTAAGTTTTCTTGTAGTAGAATAGGGAGGAGATGGGAAGGAAGGTCTGTGTACACACACACATCTATCTATCTATCTATCTATCCATCTATTGATCTATCAATCTATCTATTCTCACATGTATATGTATGTATGTATGTATGTACGTATGTACTCAATTAGTATGAAGGGGCCCAGGACATTTGCATCATAGCCATGGAGAGGAAGAAGATGTCATCTAGCATGTAAGTTAAGAGATGATATGATTTAGAACTAGACAACTTCTTAATAAGCACTGTCCAACCTTTCCATTTTATAAATGAAGAACTTATCTTCCAGAGGGGGAAGTGACCTGGTAAATGTCCAGATTTCCTAATTCCAAATCCAGTATTTGTTTTTCTTTTCTCTATCCCTTCCCCAGACCCTGCCTCCCCACAACACACACACACACACACACACACACACACACACACATACACACACACACACACACACACACACACACACACACACACACCAGGGATCCATAGAGTCTCCCTGTCTGTTGCTATGACTGTAACTACTGAGCTAGAAGATGAAACATCCATTCCCCCACTGTGCCAACAACCACTACCCTAAATCCTTCAGGCTTAGTAGGCCGTTGAAATTTGACCTCAGCTCACAAACTCTAACAATCACTTTTGTGCCAGAATCCTTCAGCTTGAGAGGATATTGAAGCTTTCAGCTCAAGGCACAACCATTGCCTTTATTTGAGAATACCAGCAAAGATATATATCTTTCAATGACTCAGAGGATCATAAATTTATAGCTGGAAGGAAACTTAAGGGGGTCATCCACTCTGACCCCCCTCAGACAAAACTATGTCCTGGAGGGTGAAGGACCTGCCCAAGGTCACACAAGTAGGAATTGGCAGAGCTGGAATACAAACCCAGGTAATCAACTCCAGATCAAATATGTTTCCACTGGGCCATGCAACCTTGTGGACACTGATATCACTGAGAAAATTATCAAAGGAGTTCCTGGCTTTAACTAGAGTTCATGGTTTGTTTTACAAGTGCAACCTGTGAAAAAGATTAGTTGAGATAATGTACTCCCTATCATCTCCTGGGGTAGAGGTCAGCTATTCACTAAAGCAAGCTAAAATCACAAGACTTTAAGTTGAAACTACAGGTATTTTGTTTCTTTCTCCCCTAACTGCCCCTCCCAAAAAAAGTGTAGACTCTCTCTGTCCTTTTGTTAGACCAGTTTCTTAGCCTTTTTTTTCTTTTGTGCCATGGGCCCTTCTCAGAATATTTTTTTAAAAAATTCATATTTGAAAGAAATGCTAAATTTCAGTTATAGCTTAGTGAAAATAAAGATACACATACTATATACATATACATATATATGCATATATATGTATATATATACTTGTATACACACACACACACAAACATATATTTGCCATTCAAATTCATAGACTCCCACATGAAAAGTATCCACAAGCACTTGGGATGTTCTTTGGTTCTACTCTAGACCAACTACCAATCTGTGTCCCATTTCTTAAGCAGATCCAAAATGGCCCCTGTAATCCAACATACCTGGTTTCATCTTACCCTGGACTTTTGTCTCTGAAAGTAGATGCAATCTTAGGTGGTATATGGAAATATGAGGAGGCAAGTGCCACCTAACTACATAATTAATCTTCTTACAGACTACTTAGTAAACAGACTTAATAGGGCCAAAAGTAATTACCATGTCACCCAAAGTCTGGCTTAGTGGATAAAATAAACCCATCATATATTTACCCTGTAATTGTATGCCACTTACTATGTATTTTACTGCACCCTAATATGGTACTTATGTTATCAAATGAGCAGCAGTTAGCACACAAGTAAAGTGAATTTATTTTAAACAAAGTCGGTGGACTGTAAAATAAGGTGTTACCAAATTAAGAATGAACGAGGAATTCGAGCAGAACCAGTTCTGTCATAAGGCAATAAACAGAAAAAAAAAGGGGGGGGACATTGTAGAATTTAACAAGGGTAGTCAAAGGGAACAGAAGTTATGAGGGCAGTGGCCTGTTTGGTGCTCTTCCCACCCAGAATAGCCTGGAAAGGTGAAGGTAGCAGTAAAGGGGGGTAGATGTGGGTCCCCTTCAGTCTTGTCAAAGTATAAGACTGAACAGTAAAGTAGTCTGAGGTAGTAACACACAGGAAACCTGGTCCATAGGTCCTAAAGTTAGAAGGCACCTTACTGAATATGTAGAGCAGAGGTGTCAAACATGGCCCCTGGCAGCCCATAATACTCCTGAGTATGGCCTGAACAAGATCAAAATGTAATTTGGGAATGTCTAACAAAATTAATGAAAAGATAATAAAACATAATGTTAATATATGATTTTCTAGGTCAACACATGGCTTACAGATATTGTTATTCATGGTTTGATGCCTCCTCCCTCCCCCATTTGTATTTGAGTTTGACACCACCGGTCTAGAGAAATTCCTTCATTTTACAGAAGAGGAAACCAAGGCCCAAAAAGAAGAGGTAAATGATTTTCTCAGTCACACAGGGAGGAAGAACCATGATCGGAACCTATGTCCTCTGATTAAAGATCCAAGACTTCATTCTTCCATGTTGCCCCTTGTTTATATAATCTAGTGCCCCAGAAATGTATTACAAGGTCATTCAGTGAGGTGGGTGAACAATTTCCCCCTGTTCTTTTTCTCTCTCCTTTGCTTCTCCCCCTCTTCCCAAAGCTATACTCTGTGGATGAGGAGGACAAGGACACAGGAAACAGAACACATTAGAAGCAGTGAACTGACTGAAAAACTGAGACATACTAAGCCAGGGGCTGAGGACTGATAAGGGCAATTCAATGGAAGCACATTTGTCAGATTCCCCCCACCCCCGCCCCTGTTCTGCCTTCCAAATCCTTGGGTACTGCTGACTCATGATGCCGACACCCTCTGAGGCTATATGCAGGGAGAACACAGCTGGGTCACAGCTGAAAGCATATTAACAACTAGCCCTGGTGAATGCAGCTGAGATGTATAAGAGGAAAATTCAAAAGGAGTTTCTGGCTTCCCAAGCATCAAGGCAGGATGAGCAAAAAAAGGAAGGATTATCAGAGTTAAATGGTGCTAGCTTGTTAGAGTTTGATACCACTGGCCAAGAGTGGACAGGGGTGGCTTTTCTCTTTGGCTATCTCTAATACCCCAAGTTTGTGTCCACTCTTTTCGTGCTTCCTTTACCCATTGTGGTCCACACTCTTCCTGGTCTAGACAAAAGCTACTCCTGACATTAAGGCACTGGACTAAATATGAAGAGTGAGATGCACATTTTGGACATGGTTAATGTGGGAATTTATTTTACTAGACTATGCATATGTGTTACAATGATTATTTTTTTCCTTTGTTTTTCTCTTGGAGGAGTGGGAAAAAGTGAAAATAAATGCTTGCTAATTTAAAAAAAACAAATATTAATGGTTTTTAAAGGGCAAAAATAAAAAATTTTACAAACTCATTTACTTCGAAGTTCAGGTGATTGGGGATAAGGATTGACATGCGAATTTTCATGGGATTATTTGCGTTTTATGAAGGAAAAAAAGATCATTTTGCTTATGGCATGACAATGCAGTCAGTTGGGAGGTAGTTTGGGGACAGAAACCCTGGAAATATATCTACATAGGCCACAGTTTGTTCCAAAGGCTGACCCTGCCACCATCTATCGAAGCTAGATGTCATAATATCAAGCCAAACTGAGTTTTTCACATAGCAATGATTCATTGCCTCATGATACTGTAATAATAGCTATCATTTACACGGCACTTGAATTTCGCACAGTGCTCCATTCCCAAACAATTCTGTGAGGGAGTTGCTATTACCATCACTCTTCTCGGCTGAGTGGGTCACCCAGCTACTGAGTGTCTGATGTGGGATTTGAACTTAAGTCTTCCTGCCTCCAAGTCTAGCTCTCTTATGTACTCACCCATCAGGTTGCTTTGAAAGAAAGAAGTTAATGAAACCTCAAGAATACATGATGTATGCAGGCAGCTAGGTGGCACAGTGGAGGGAGCTCTGGACCTGAGTTGAAATGTGACTTCGCATTCGTGGTAGTTATATGAGATTCCGTGCCGTCTTGGGGAGGGAGGGGGGAGGGAGGGAGAAAATCTGGAACTCAAAATTATGTAGAACCGTCTGTTGTAAACTAAAAATAAAAATAAATATGAAAAAAAAAGAAATGTGACTTCAGACACTTACTAGTTATGTGACCCTGGGCAAATCATTTGACCCTAATTGCCCCCGCCCCCAAATCCATGGTGTAAGGTGTGGTAGATTATAATCACACTTAATAAATTGTCTTCATGACTTTCTATGACCAACAAAGCATATGTCGACCGGTGACGTGTCTGGTGACAAGTTTCTCCCTATTTAACCAGGAATATATATTCCATCAGAGGGCCAGGAACAAGATTAGAGAAAATTGCTTACAAATATAACAATGATCATAATAGTCAAAAATAGAGTCATCTTGTTTGGAGCAGCTTTTGACGCTCCTTTAATGAGATGATGATGACTATGATGATGATGGTGGTGATGATGGTGATGGTGATGGTGATGATGATGATGATGATGATGATGATTTGGAACACCGAGCTTCAATATTTAAGAGTTATAAGGGATTTTGGTAGCCACCTAGTCAACACATGTAGGAAGGGAATCCCCACAATAGTATAATTGAGACGTGGTCACCCAGCCTACTTGAAAACCTCCAAGGAGGGTGAATCTGCCTGCATTAAAGAAAGCCTATTTCACTTTTGTATAGTTCTAATTTTTAGGAAGTTTTCCCTTATTACTGGACTAAATTTGCCTCCTTGAAGCTTCCACCCACTACTCCTGACTCTGCCCTGTGGGGCCGAGTAGAACCAATCTAATCACCCCTCCACAGGACAGCCTCTATAGAACAACACTTAAAGATAGTGTTCCCGTTTTTCCTCAGTTCCTCAAACAACCCTCAAATGATAGAAAAGTATTTAATAGAGGATCAATGTCTTCCTCTAATTACTGTAATCATCATATCCCTGAAGCTTCAGGTATCACAGGCAAAAAAAAAAGCCTGGGAGTCATGGCTGACCATTCTGCTACCCATAAATGTCCACAGGAAGCAAATATAATTTCCTTCTGCCTCCATTTCCCATGTATAAGATAATTTTTGATGGAACATCAGTGATTCTGCCAAATGTAATTACCATTTCGCCCAGAG
Organism: Trichosurus vulpecula; assembly: GCF_011100635.1. Taxonomy (NCBI): domain Eukaryota; kingdom Metazoa; phylum Chordata; class Mammalia; order Diprotodontia; family Phalangeridae; genus Trichosurus; species Trichosurus vulpecula. The sequence continues at coordinate 309,227,391 of NC_050575.1, forward strand.
TCTAGCATAGTGGATGACGTAAAAGAACCATATATTTACCCTGTAACTGCATACAACTTCTGGTTTTGTATGTATGGTACTTATGGATAGAACAATACTTAGCAAACAAGGAAATTTTATTTCACTAATGTTTAAATGAAATCAGTAACAAGAATAAGTAACCTTGCATGATGTTGGGTCTATATGTAGGAAAAGCCAACCAATAACAGAAAATTAAAGAAAAACACAATAACTGTGTGGTTATAAAAGCTGGTCACCTTTCTATTAGGGGCCCCATTTCCTTATATGAAAAAGAAAAGACTTTTTTTCCCAATTGTACAGAAAAAACTTCTATATTCAGTGTAGGTTGAAACCTTCTTTTCCTCATCCTTGATATCTGAGATGGTTATGGCATATATTCAGAGGAGAATCATTGAGAGAATTGGAGATTTGGCACCTAGTACCTATGAGGAGAATCTGATGTTATTAATCTAGTGGGAGAAAAGTATGACCTACTAATTATCTCCAAATGCAGGCAATGCAAAGTAGTGGAAAAAGAACCTGGTCCAGAAAAAACTAGATTTAAATCATGGCTAATAGGATCACATATTTATAGCTGGAAGAAACCATGGAGACTAAACTAGTCTGAACATCTCATTTTACAGATGAGAAAGAAAGGCACACAGAGGCAAGGTGACCTGTCCAAGGTCACTGAGGTAGTAAGTAGCAGAGGTAGAATTCAAACCCAGGTCCTGCTACTCCACCTCCAGCAGTCTTTCTGCTATATATGTTGATATCTGTGTGACCCTGGTAGCTCATTCACACAAACCCCTGCCCTGGGCTTCTTACTTTCCTGGCTGGCCTCAGTTTCCTGAGATGAGCATATTAGACTAAATCTCTCAAGCACCAAACAATTCTAAATTTTAGGACACCATAAAGGTTTACTATGCAGAAGACTGGAAGCCCATATTTGAGGGTGATAGTGATGATAATGTCAAAGATATGGGTAAAAGATGATAAGCATGGAAATGGGGATTTCAAACGAGGACCTTAAAGAAAGAATATGGCCTTTCACTATTAGTGGTGGATGGTTTCTACTCTGGTTAAATATAATAAATATCTTTTCCTTTTTGTTTTTGGAGGGAGGAAGGCAGGGCAATTGGGGTTAAGTGACTTGCCCAAGGTCACACAGCTAGTAAGTGTGTCAAGTGTCTGAGGTTGCATTTGAACTCAGGTCCTTCTGACTCCAGGGCTGGTGCTCTACTCACTGCACCACCTAGCTGCCCCTAATAAATATCTTTTCTTCTGTGAACATTATTAAAACTTGAATTCCATTACTAAGGGAAAGTTTTACATCTCGTATTTGGAAAGTAGGGGAAAAAATAGGGTTGACCTCTAAGGGTTTGGGCTAAATCAGATGTACTTATCACTGTGGAAAGGGGAACGAGGACACAGCATATGGTGTTGAGTTATTTTTACTGGGTGAATTCCTGAAGAGGAGAAGATTCAAGAGCAGAAGCTTTTCTTTGGCAAGCCATACTGTCTTTGTCTTTGAGGAGTGCCACGTATCCAAGGGGGAGGTTGGGAGCAAATGATCTCTAGTCTAATAGGTGTGCCATGAAGGAACTTTACTTTTAATTTTTAGGAATCTGGAATTAAGTCTCAAAGCTAAAGGAGGAAGGGGAATGGGAAGTACTTCTGTAAAAAAGCAAGTGACCTAAATATAGAGAAGAAAAGAGAGATTTAGTGGCAAGAGGAATAATAACAAAAGCAATGACAATAATATAATAGCACTTTAAGTTTGGCAGAGTGCTTCACAAAAATTTTCTCAGTTCATCTTCACAACAATGATCAGATGTGCTATTATCATGCCACCTTCTTAGATGTTAAGAAACTGAGGTTAAATGATTTGTCCAGGGTCATGTAGTTAGTAAATGTTTGAGGCAGGATTTGAACACAGGTCTTCTTGACTCCGTGTCCCAAGCTCTATTTGCTACATCACCTAGCTTCCGGATTTGGAGTAAAGAGGAGGATCCTGTTTCAAATCCCTGTCTCTGCTGTTTACAACTTGTGTGTAAATCAGGCAAACTCCTTCACTTCTCAGGGCCCAAATTTGATAGGATTATAGATTTAGAGTTGAAATGGATCCAAGAGACCATCTAATCTAGTCATCTTTTTTTTAAACATATAAATAAACAGAGGTATAGGTAGATTAAGTGATTTATCCAGGGTTATGTGGAGAATGAAAGTCAGATGAGAGATTTGAACCCAGGTTCTCTAACTCACTAGCCAGAGCACTTTCCACTGCACTTTCTCACCCATTCAATAAAGAAGTTGTACTAGATAAGGTCCCTTCTGACTCACCATCACGACCTCTAATGGCTACTTCCACTTCCCAAATTCTACACCATTGTATTGACACATAGGACAACTTCCTCTGCCACAAAACAATATCATGCAGCAGAAAGAATGTTGATCTTCAAGTCAGAAGGTCTGTGTTTAAATTCTGCTCTGAACAACTTTTTTTTTTTTGTTTTTGCCAATTGATTTAATCTCTCTGGACCTTAAATTCCTGAGGTGTAAAATGATCTCTAAGGAACACTGGCACTATATCTAGGACCCTAGGTTCATATTCAGTTATTCTCAGTGATCATTATTACCTTCTAAAGACTGAACAAACAACAAACTTTGTTCCATTTCTTTTGCCCTTCACTATTTACTTTTTATCCATATTCCAAATTTAGGGACAATTTAGAATGTAAAAGATACAAAAATGCCACCTATTGCTTCAAATATGCTTCTAATCATGCTGTAAAACTTCAAACGTCTTTCTGTGTACAGAGAATCCTTAGGAGCGTCCTTCAGAAATTCAGTCTTCTCTCCTATCTCTCCCAACATATACAAAGAGCTTGGTTACTGCACTTCCCCCTGGCCCCCCATCCCCAAAGCAAAGATGATTCGTGGGTGGTTGAAAGAAGCAGTGAGGTAACTCAGGTATCTACATGATAAATATTCATTAAAGGAGGTGGAGGAAGAAAGCCAATAAGACAAGAACAGCCAGCTATCATCCCAGAGATGAAGGGAAGAAGGTAGCTCAGTCAGTGGTAGTTGGGACAAAAGCCATTTGCCAGAAGCAGAAACACTTTGTAAGAGAGGGTTTAGACCAAAATGCTGCATATTGTGCCTGAGAATGCTATAACTGAGTTATCTTTATGTGTACTTCTGATTTTTTTCACCAATTAATTCATTCATGTCATTCTTCCTGCAGTTAGCTGTTTTGAAAAAAATAATTGAGCTGGTTAGTGAAGAGATGACTGGCTTCTGTCACCCAGGTGACACCGGACCCTTTAAGGAGCTAGCAGGATGCCCTACTGTGCAGAGCTTGTCTGATGAACTCCCTATGTACTTCCAGTTTCAACAGGGGTTTGTCATTGGATTTGTGTGTGTCAAAAGGGTCATTCATCACACTGGGCCCTGTTATATAATAAAAAGCCCTTCCCTTAGGGGAGAGGGAGCTGAATTGAAGTAAGGATGCATGTTGCTGAGTTATTTTACGCAGTGAATGTGAACAGTTTTCTTCCCTAGGGTGATTCCTCTAAACAGGCCAATACCCAGGAGCACACACAGTCCTCGGGGAGCCACGCTTCTTATGACTCAGAAGAGGTTCAACCTCTGTAAAAAGTCATTTCTTAGCCCGGCTCCAGGGGTGAGTACCGTCTGCCATTCCAAACCAGCCATATTTTACTGCACCTCCTGACATTGTTACACAACATTTATTGAAAGCACATTTGATGGTAATGAAGTTTCTATTAACTATGATTAAATCTCATAAAGCACCTGAAGATAATTTAAGATGTGCAGAGGCAGAAAATGAAACATTCGGTTTAGTACATTAGGAAACGTAATTGATTAAATTATCTCATTTACAATAAGTGCTTTCATGAGCTACGCAGTGCACATATTTCCCCCAGTTTGTCATTACAGTTTGCTCACAGATCGCTTAAGACTTTACTTTTCTTTTTTAGACTTTCTATCAAATTGACACTGGGCCCTCCTCTATACTCCCGGGTGCTCATTGTACAAGATTCTGACGGATGCTTCCTGTCTGTTAGGGCTTTTAGAGGATCGTGTGTTTGGCTATTTATAGGAACAGGTTGTTTCTCAATTATCTTCATAATTGACTTTGATTTTGCATCAGTGATAATTCACAGCGTCTGAAGCCAAGCCCCGCTTCTACAAAGTGGCCATGGACCGGTACTCAACCTACTGCAGCTTCAAGAATCCTGCTGGATCCCTTGAGGAGCCTTTTGCAGTCACATCATTTCTGTGCAGGTTTTATTTTTAGAAAATCACAAATTAAAATAGTTTAAATGCCCCTGTTGCAATATCCAGCAATTAAGCATGATGCTCGAGAGCGAGAACCCCAAGCGGAAACTAATTCAGCGGTCTCCAAGGACTAGGAGTAGTTACTGTGGGGTTTGCAGCTAGGAGTACCGATGTAACCAAATTAGAATGGCACAGGACACACAACCTAAGCATGAAATCATTTTAAAAAACAAAACAAACACATTCCCTAAGTAACTCTCATGTTGGCTTCTGCATCGATGCTCATGATGTTTAATGTGCACCACACCTGCAGCAGCAGATGGCATCTACACTGTGCCCAGCAGGAGGCGAGCTGCCCCTTGTTCTGATGTTTGAGCAGTATGGATCGAAGCCTTGTAGCAGGGTCAAATCCTCACACTCCTCACACACAAACGAAGGAACAAAACAGATGGCCTTTAGGGGAAACAAAAAACAAAAACAAAAAACAAAACAAAACCCAGAACAACCTTATCTTATCGCAACATCTCAAAATTAAATTTATGTATGTGTGACCTTGGGGAAGCCACTTCCATTCTCCAGCCTTAATTTCTACCCCTCTAAAATGACAGGGTTGGACCAGCTGAGTACTGAGGCCCCTTCTAGTTCTAAATTTATGACCCTCTATTAAGTATCCACCAAAATTTGGTTTTCCCAAGGGAAGTATTTGGTTACATCTGTCTTCTAGGAAGTACTCCCTAAGGAGTAATATCTTTAGGACATACTGTAATGGAAAGAATATTGGACTTAGAGACTGGAGACCTCGGCATAATCCCACTTGTGACACTCTCTGGGTAACACTGAGCAAGTTTACATATGTTCTCTGGGACTCAGTGTCCTCATCAGTAAAATGAAGGACTTGGAAGAAATGCTGAATAGATTTCTTCCACACTCAATAATCTCATTTTTTTATAAATGTAATGGATATACTAGGCCAACATCAAGCAATAAAGGAAAGTAAGGAAAGGCTTTCTCTGGCCTGCTTCCACCTGTCCACTCTCAGCATCCCTCTCATCTCTCCCAGAGGTCACCCTCTCCACTTCACCCCAAGGTCTATCTCATATCTGTGGACCCACAGATTTTTTGAGAAGAGGATTGTTGATATAAACTGATAAGGAGGCATTTACATTCTTTCAGAGCTCTCTTGAAGACTGCAAATAATTAGAAAGTTCAAAGAAACAAAAATCTCTAATGCCGAGATTTCAGGCCATGAAGGAAGGCATTACTGGGCAATTTATGCTTTCTTTCTGCTCTTTCAATTAAATCGGACAGAGAGGAACCATCCCTATCGTGTCTAGTTCCACCTAAAGTCGAAGTATGCAGCAGTCTAAGATACAGTGCTATTTCTATTCTTCTTTGAGTTCAGTTTAATTGCAGTCAAAACTATGGGTACTATTTTCCTACCATACTTGCTAATAATAATGATACTAACAAGAACGATTATTCATATCTATTAATATACTTAATGTTTTCAAAATCACTAGCCAACATCCCAGTATGGTAGATAGTATGATAATTATTCCTATTTTATAGATTAGCATACTGATGCTGATGGATGTCAAATACCATCTATCTCTATACCATGTTGCCTACATTCTTACCATCAACCTTTTCTCTCCCTCCCACCTTCCCCAAGGTGGCACAGTGAGTAGAGCACTGGCCCTGGAGTCAGGAAGACCTGAGTTCAAATCTGGCCTCAGACACTTGACACACTTACTAGCTGTGTGACCTTGGGCAAGTCACTTAACCCCAATTGCCCTGCCTTCCCCCCTCAAAAAAAAAAAAGAACTCCTTACCTGTTGCCAGGCTCTCATAGGCAAACTTCCACTTTGTCTTTCCAGAAACCAGGTCTCAATGTCACTTCTTGGCTGTCTCCTCACTATATTTCCAACAATCTGACCATCAGCATCATCCTTCACCTCCACCCCTACCGCAACCCTGCCCCAAATGTGGACCTACCACTTGGGTTTCCTGTTTCTGAAATGGAAGTTTTCAACTGACCTAGATTAGGATTGGACTGATTGTACTTCCCAGCCATATCCAGACCACACACATATCCTCACCTCCCACCCACCCATTGTCTTTCTGCATTTAAATGCAAACTCCTTAGGGATGGCTTACCAGTCTTTTTATCTTTGGTGTTTGTACATAGTTTTAAATAATTGTTCTATCTAACTAGATAAATTACTTATCTTGGGTAACACAGCCAGTGTCTAAGCTAGGATTCAAATTCAAGACTTTTGATTCCACAGCTGGTATTCTTGTACTTGTTCTTACTCCTTTCTTCCTCCAGCAAACCCTAGGACTTGGTTCTCTGACAGCACCTCTCTATCTGAATGTAGCTTCCAAACTACCACCACAACAGGAGATTTTTTTTCCTCCTTCTTGGAAATAGCACACAACTCATCTTTTTTAGGTGTTTTTCAGGATTTTACTATTAAACACTAAAAAATACAAAGGAGTGGGTTGGAAGGAAGGCAAATAACCATAAAGAGAAAATTTATAGATTTATAAAAGTCTCATCAGTCAAGCCTGCTCCTCCATACATATGTACCAAGAACTAAGGTTCAATCTTTCATCGTCTCCTACTTTCTTCACTGAGACCTTTCTCTTAAATCTTACTTCTGAATCTGCAGGCCCATACCAATGTTTAATGAACTATAGGTTACACCTCGGGTTTCTAGCTAATGTCATTTCAACTTGGAAAGTTTTGTAAATGTCTCAACACACAAAGAATCTATTTTCATGACTCTTGTCCCAAGCACAAAACACACCTTTCTTACCTCTCCCTAATCCTGCAGAGAAAATTCTTCTCCTATGTTTCTGTCATGTCAGGATTATACAGTAACTTCCCTCTCCTAGACTTATTTCCCATGGTACTTTTGAAAGTCCTGTCCTCCCTCTTTCCCTGTCTCCATTGATGAGAAAGCCCATATCAGAACTGGCCTCGAAAGATGTCTTTTTCAGGACTTTAGCCTGCAAGAAACATGCATTCATCTTCCCTTTCTCAACTGAAGATCCTGTGTTCTGCCCCATACAGACCTCTTCTGTTACTTTGACCCATGCTTTCTGTTCTAACTGGTTAGCCTAAAGCAGATTCCATAGATGTATTTCAGTAGCTTGTTTTATGAAGAAATAATTTCCTTCACTTATTGCTTTAAACTTAGGATCAAGATACCCAGGTTCAATCCTCTCATTTTACCCTCTGCAGATCATGTGGTTTGGTATCCCAAAGCTAGGTGTTTGTGATCCCTTCTCCTTGCCTCAGTATCCCCCATGATGTTCCCAATACTGTATCTCTTCCAAGGCCTCTGGTACATTGAGACAACTGGTATACCCTTGGCCCAACAAAAGCGGATACCTGCTCCTAAACCAGATGAATGTCCAATTCCCCCTTTTCCTCTCAGATGGCTGAATTCATGTTTTCTTATCCAGGGAAATCAGTGACAAAAATCTAGTCACATAATGATAACATTTTGTCAAAATCAGGGAATGACTACATCAGGTCAAGTTACACTGATACTATCATAATTCCTCCCCTCCCCTCCATGAGGAAGCAAGTCTGTGAAATAGGATCTCAGGACATTACAGCATCTCTAAGATTGTTAGAGTACAATCTTTTCTCTTGCTACAGAGGGAGGGACCCCTTTACCCATTTATCAGGGATAAACTGAGAAGCCAGACTTCAGCCACACTTCTGGGGCTCTTCCTCCTTTCCCACTTCATCTTAACGAAATGAAAGGCTTGTGATCTGTCAGTTGCATGAGACTGTTTTTATGAAAATCCTCCACCAAATATTTGTTAATTTCAGAGCTACAAGTCAGAGATACAAGCAACGAGAATCCCAGGTGGCGTCTGACAAGAAATAGATTTTGAAGTAGCTAGAAGCAGGGAGAAGGATTTACTTTTATCATTGCAGGGTGGGGGTGGGGTGAGAGCGAGGAGAGTGTCTTTATTTTCAATTTAAAACCACCAATATGCAAGAGCAAGTCACATAGGGCCCTATGCCTTTCATACAACCTTCAATTTTGCTCATCTCCTAAACAAATAACAACAGTGAGGCAGCAAATATGAGAATAAATTATATTCACAAGAAGAAAAACAACTTACTTTGGGGTTTTATTTCATGAAGAGGTTTTTTATCTAAAGGAAAGAAAGAGAGAGAAAGAAAGTTGCACTTAATAAATTTACATCGAGCAGATATATTTCCTATATCACTTCTGTCTAACTCTATAAATGAAACATTTTCTCCTTGTTTGCAGAAAATGTGAATTATGTTGTTCATGGTTTTCTTTTTCTTATCTTAAATTTTTTTTCATTTTTTCCTCTTCCAAAATTTCTTTCTGGGCAATTCATTTGCTTGCTCTACTCCCATTTCCCAACCCCAACTTCATCCCCAGGAATACTGGGGTTTCTCTGTTATATTTTTGAATGTTCACCAGTCTGCTACTAGCAGTGGGCTTGCTGATTTTTACATTCAGTGAGATAGCTATCTGCTCAGGTAAAGGATATCATTTCCCTCTACATGGTGATATAAGTAAGGAGCAATGAATAAATATTTAAAGGAATCCTGCCGTGGTCTGTAATAATCACTAAGAGGAAAAAATCTACTTCAAAATCATGCACACATATAAATTGTTGGAGCAAACAGGTGTGCATATATTTGAATTTTGATTTTGTTTTTATTTAGTTTTTAAAGAAATTCCTCCCATTTTATATCCCCAATATCCATTACTTGTCAATATCTATATTGTCTCTCTCAGTAGGAAATGGTATCATCTCACGAACACTTCTGAACATGATGCTCTATCCAAGAGTTAGGGTGAAACAAAGGTACTTTCATTTGGCATGGCAGTGGTGCTATAGTGCATAGAGTGCAGGGCCTGAAGTCAGGAAGACACATCTTCCTGAGTTCAAATCTAGCCTCAGATACTTACTAGCTGTGTGATCCTGGGACCTGCTTGCCTCAGTTTCCTCAGCTGCCAAATGAGTTGGAGAAAGAAATGGCAAAATACTACAGTATCTTTGCCAAGAAAATCCCAAAGAGTCACAAAGAGTCAGATGTGACTGAAACAACTGAACAACAACAGCTGTCATTTGGTATTATACTTGGGACATGCTAGCTAGAACACAGGCTAAATTCAATTCTCAAACTCTTTATCCTGCCCCTAAATCATTTTACAGCTCTTAAAAGCATGAAAGAACTATTTCAACACACAAAGAAACAAATATTAATTAAACACCTCCCAGATCCAAAAGAAGCACTGTGGTATAGAATAGTGGATAGAGAAGCAGCCTCAGAAGCAGGAAGACCCATGTTCAACTCTGGACTCCAACTCCTATTGGCTGTGTGACTATGGAAGTCTCACATAACCTTCTGGTGTTTCAGGACTAGGACCTATACCACCTTCTGTGGTATAAGGAGTTTCTTCCTCCTAGGAATTCTCTATACCAATGAGATGATAGTTTGGTCCCTATCCTACTGGGAGAGGAGGGAGTAGGAGAAAGGTACAGCTCCTACCTGTAGTCAGCTTATAATTTAATATAATTGGCTACCCCAGAAGATTAATATTAAATGGGGAAACTCCATTTAACTTTTTTTTTAAAGAAACATTAATCACAATAAATGACTTACTGTCCTTTGAACTTTTGCCTAGTTGCTTAGCCTATGAGAATAATTATTTCTCCCCATACTCTCATCCCCACCTAATTCAAGACTATCTCTTCATACATCTCCTTGACCCATTGTGCCCTATGGAAGCCCTACTTCTTTGTTAATCATTGTTCTTCCATCCTAGACTTCTTCATCTCATACTCTTTCCATCTTCTGATACTCATGTCAATCTGGCTTTCTCTGGAAGACTCCATATCCCAGGTCATCCTTCCCACTACTAAATTCTCTTATTCACTATTATTTTCTGCCTCTAGACTTATAAAGCCCAAAGGAGATTAGAACCAGTGGGTGGAAGTTACAGGGAAGAAAATTTCTGCTCAATATAAAGGAAAAAAAGAAACTTCCTAGCAATTTAGAACTATCCAATAAATTCAATAAGCTGTGATGTGAGACAGTGAGTTCAACATAATTGAGCATATTTGAAAAAGAGGGTAGAGTAATACATGTCTGAGAAGTTGCAGAAAGGATACCTGAAATTGTGGAAGGTTCCATCTCTGATAGCCTATGCATGTACCTAGTCTAATTTGTAACGTGTCTATCTCACAGTCCCTATTTAGAGCCAGCATAATCAGATCTTAGAGGCAATTGTCAAATTTTTAGTGTGAAGATTTATTTACACCTCAGAAATCTGAAAAAGTTATAAATCAGAGTTCGGTTTATTTTTTTATTGATTTTCTAGACATAAGAAAGTGATGGATAAAATGCCAAAAATGCTGCTTAAACTTAAAAGTGTGTCATATGTGTGTGTTTTTTTCTTCTGGAGAACCAGTTGTTAAATATTTACTAGCATACCCTTATCTGCAAGGGACCTTGGAGATCATCTGTCCCAACCCTTTAATGTGTAGAGGAAAAAAAAATGAGACAGGTGACTCATCCAAGGTCACAAAGTGTGAATGATTAAGTCAGTATTTCAATCCAAGTGCTGTTGCTATTATTTACTTTTTTTTTCAGTGATTTCTTTTCCCTTAGACCCTGTGATATTAGACTATCAAGGTGGAGTTTACTCCTAACTTCAAAGAGCTCCACAATAGTACAGGGACCTTGAAAGGTCACCTTAGGTAGCTACCTCCCTCCCTTTGCCTGAAGATAAGGCTCATGGGACAAGACCCTGTCATTTTGGATTAAGTTTTATAAAGAGACAAGCATGGCCCTGGACACATGTGGGAGTTTCATAAATTTTGTTTGACTGAATGACTACTGCTAGAGAGATATGAACATTTATCTTTTAAGACCTCCAGGGAAGGAGATCCTACATGATAATCCATCCCCGCCTTTAATAATTCTTTTGTTGGGAAGTCCTTCATACATTCAAAGTGTATTGATATTTGTGATAAATAAAGACCAAGGATTTTTGGTTGTTGCCTGTTATTTTTTTCCCCAAACACTATCCTTTATACAATAGACCTAGGTAAAGTCTGATGCCCTAAGCCACAGAAGCTTCCTGGGGAGAGAGCTCCCTCCAAAAATTGAGCAGTACCAGTCTTCACCATTCCAAAAATATATGTATTTTTTTTCTTTTTGACATGGTGAAAATTTGTTTTGTTTGACTATACATGTCTGTAATAATGGTTTTGTTTTTCTTTTGTTCTCAATTGTGGGTTGAAGAGACAGAAGAAGGATTTTTGATGATTAAAACAATAAAAATTAATTTAAAATAATTTAAATTCATTAGAAAAATAAGAAGAATCTATCACATCCAAAGAAATGAACAAAACACTGGAGATATAAAAATGAAATGTGATGCATATTCTTTGCCCTCAGATAAGCTTGTCTTCTGAGAGACAGAGATAGGAACAGAGAAAGATAGAGACAAAGAGATACCCAAAAAAAGTGACAGAGACCGAGAAATGACATACACAAAGAAAGATTTAAAAAGCAATATATGATAGGCAAAAGGAGAGGTCTAGGCAAAATGCTATGAGAACTTAGAGGAGAGTAGATCACTTTCATCCAGGATTGGTCAGGGGAGGCTTTACAGAAGAAGTGATGTCTGAAATGGGCCTTAAAAGAAGGGAGGAAATTGAATAGATGAAGTTGAGGACAAGGACGGTGATCTCTTCCAGCCATGGGGAATGGCATAAGCAAAGGAATGGAGACAAGAGAGGGCAGGAAAACAGACCCAGAAAGAGGTTCAATGGCTGAAAAATCAACATGTAAAGGGAAATACTGTGAGACAAGATAGGGGATTTGAAAGCAGATTTTGAAGGACACTGAATACTAGCTTCCAATCAGTAGGTCAATATCAGTTGAGGTGATAATATGAGCCACTGGATTTTTTTTTTAGGATAGTCAATCAGTCAATATTTATTACATACTTGCTATGTGCCAGGCAATGTGTTAAGCATGGGGAGATAAAAGTAAAAGGCAGTTCTTGCCTTCAAGGAGCTTCCAATCTAACAGGGAAGACAACATACAAACAACTATATACAAACAACTTGTATACAGAATGAAGAGGGAACAATCAACAGAGGGAAAGCCAAGCTAGCAGTGAATTAAGATTTCTCAGGAAGCAATGCAAAAGATATGTAAATCAGCTATAGGAAGACAACTGGCTATTAGGATATTCAAAGCAAGATGAGGGCTTAAACTAGAATGATCATAGGGACAGAAACCTGAAGCCAAATATGAGAGATGTTATAAAAGCAGAATTAGTGGGATTTGACAACTGGTTGGATGTATTGGGTGAGGAGAAGAGAAGAGTCTATTCCAAGGTTATAAGCCTGGGAACCTACTTGGAGGATGGTGGGACCATTATCAAATAAAGAGAAGTCATGTCAAAGGCCAAGATTTGTCTTCAACCTCTTCTTCTCCTTAGGGGTTTTCTTCTTACTGCAGTCTAAATTTCAGTTATCTCTAAACCCCAACCTGAGGATCCTGACCTTCTTGGTCCCTTTTCCTTCTTGAATCTCTCATTCCAGACACCAACCATACCCTGCTCATTTCCTTCCAACTCTCACCCCCTCCCTTTGGCTGATACTACCATATATCTTAGCACTCAATTCTAACGCCTGTTTCCTCTTTCCCTTCTTGACCCTTGCTGCCTCATGCTCTATGTCACAAGAATAGACATTTTTTCATAAGGCAAATGAATAATATTCAAACAAATCAGAAGTCAGGCTAAGGGTAAATAAAAAGTACTTATTAAATAAAATTGAATAGTGTAGACTGGTATCCAAAGTTACTAAACTTAAAATTCCACAGTGATGTCTCAGCTCCTTGATTACCTAAGCCTTTAGTATATTCCTGGCAGTACACTGCTTCTCATTTTGGTCTGAACATAAGGATGGAATTTTCTTTAACCAACCCTACTTCAAACTGTGACTGACCTACCTGGGTATACTCTGGATTCAGCTTAAATATTTATTCCACAATCCTAGGTTCACTCTCAGCAAATTGGCAACTCTTCTGATTACTAGTGGAGTTTTAGTGTTCCATTTACACTTCTACTTAATCTCTAGCTAACCTGGGATCTTTCATCATTCTGCTCTAAGGGAGAAGAAATAGGTAATGGGTAAAATAACAGTTCATCCTCATCACCCAGAAAGAAAAAGACTAATTTATTCCAATACCCAACAAACCTCCAAACTCATGGAAAATATGCGATTGTCCTCTTATTTCCTTCAACAAAATTTATGCATATGTTGTTTTTTTTAACCATATCTGTGACTTCATTGGTATAAGGAGGTCTCCAGTGAAGATCTTCACCTTCTCTTCAACTTAGAGTCTTAAAGAATGGCTTGGACAGGTGCAATGACTGATTTTGATAGACTTTGCCCTTCTCAGCAATGCAAGGACCTAAAACAGTTCCAAAGGACTCATGATGGAAAATGCCATCCACATCCAGAGAAAGAACTATGGCGTCAGAATGCGGAGCAAAGTAGACTATTTCCTTTTTTGCTTTGTTTTGTTTTGTTTTATTTTGTTTTTCTTTCTCATGGTTTCTCCCATTCATTATAATTCTTCTATGCAACGTGACTAATGTGAAAATGTATTTAATAAGAATGTATGTGTAGAACCCATATCAGACTGCATGCCATCTTGGGGAGGGAGAAGAAAGGGAGGGGGAGAAAATTTAAAACTTATGAAAGTGAATGTTAAAAACTAAAAGTAAATTAATTAATTTTTTAACAAATGGCTTGGGCCATTGTGAAATTAAATGATCTGCCCAGGGCTATAGGACCAGAATCACACTGATGTGGGGACTTGAACCCAGGTCTTCCTGACTCTGAGTGAAGCCTTCTAGGCACTACACTATGCTGCCTATCCTAATACATATGAGTTCGATTTTAAACACAGGCAGAGGAGTTAACCTTTCCAATAAAATCATGGTAGATCTTTTTATATATTTTTATTTTTGCAAAATGAAGTATTATTTGGTAAAATGAATAACCATCTAATCTATTTGAGGTCAAATTTTAATACAGCAGATTTTTTTAAAAGCATACTTTCATTCTCATCATTTCATCAACTCATCCTCATGCAACCTGCACTATTACTTTCTGATGTCTGCATTGCAAGCCACTGGAAATGCACACAATTTTTCACTCACATTTCTATAGCATTTTACAATCTACATAGTGCTTCATGCACAACAAATCTGTAAATACTATGTAAATACTAAATATTATGTAAATACTATTCTCTTCACTTTACAGATGAGAAAATTGAGTCTTATAGTGTTTAAGTGACTTGCAAGTGACTTACCCAAGACGATAAGTGTAAGACCAGGTACTTAAATTCAGGTTTTTTTTTTTATTTCAAGTAGAGTGCCATGAAATTATTCTATTGTCCCAATTAGCTTTCCTAAAGGTCTTTTTTAAAAATTTCATTTACTATTATCAGAAAGCATTTGACATGAGCACAGCCTGCGTAGCAGATTGAGGTCTGGAAAGGCTGGGGCATGAAATGTGATGTGTTGGCAGAGTAGCATGAGGAGTTTTACTAAATTACTAAGTTCAGAGGTGGGACTAAAGTCAACAACCTCTCCTTTTCTATTGGCACTGGTGTTGTAGTAATATGAGCCTGCTTTTAAAAACAAAGAATGTGAATACTCTCTTAGAGAGATAGACAAGGACAGAGAGACAGAGACAGAGAAGGACAGAGACAGGAACAAAGAAATAGAAAGAGAAATAGAGAAAATGACAGAGACAGAGAGACAGACAGAAGTAGAGATAGAGGATAGAGACAGACATAGAAACAAATACATGGGGGAGAGGGTTGGGGATGGAATGAATCATTCCCACTTTAACATAGCAGTAACTGACAAAGGTTGTGGCAAGATTAGAATTAAGGGACTGTATTTGGCATTTTGGAGCAGATAGATGGTACAATGAATAGAGTGCCAAGCCTAGAGTTAGGAAAGACTCATCTTCCTGAGTTCAAATCTGATCTCAAGCACTTATGAGCTGTGTGACCCTGGGCAAATCATTTAACCTTGTTTGCCTCACTTTCCTCTTCTGTAAAACAAGATAAAGAAGGAAATGGCAAACCACTCTAGTACCTTTGCAAAGAAAACTCCAAACGGGGCCACAAAAAGTTAGACACAACTAAAATGACTAAACAACAACAACAACTTGGCATATTCAGAAGTTAAACACAGGTCCTAAATTCTAGGATGAGCAATCCATGACTTGGAGATTAAACATATGCTTGATGGGGAGTATAGGGAATTTTCATGCAGGATCATTTTTCTAATAACTACACAAAAGGTCTAGACATTTATCATAGTCGTATGCATAGAAGTAGTTGTAGGCGTAGTCACACTAGCAACAGCAATAGCCATAGGGATGGTGGAAGTGAGAGTCTAATTCCAGAAGGCACTAGACATGAAAAATACAATAACATCCTAAAGATGGAGTGGACAATATCTTCACAGAAAGGAGATGATTTGCTTCTGATGGTGTCATTCCTGAGTTTATGTAAAGTCAGACTGCTGACTTAGGACCAAAGGTGGCCACCACGCAGCCATACTCTAGAAATGAGACTATGGGAACCAGTCGAGCACAAGGCACATCTGGACAGACACTCACTGATCCTACTGCCTTGGATACCAAGGAAGTAGCTCTGCATTTCTTTTCTCTCCTTGGTCTCCCTTATAGGAGCCTAAAGACTTTTCCTTTAGATACAGGGAGTCTGTTTCTTCAAAGTTGGTTTATCTTTCTTTGTTTGTTTGAAATGCTTACTGTATCTTTATATAAACACTTGTTAAGCATAGGTTTTTTGCTCTTTTGGGTATACTTTTTGGGGATGCAGTTGAAAGAAGATGACTGAGGGGAATCCTATCTGGAAAGAGAATAAAAAAGATTTAATAATTTATTAGAGAGAGTTTGATATAAAGCTTCGATTTTTTTTTAGTAGCACTGTCTCTGATTGGGAGCTCATTTCTAAAATAACAGGCAATTGCTCATGGATACTTTGTTGCTATTTCTCAGAGCACAGGAGGGTGAATATTTATACCTGAAAATATATCTACGCAAAGAGTTGGATGAGAAAAGCCATTTAGAGAAGAGCAATAGAATATGATGTTATCTTATGAATGAGAAAAGTGTTTCTCCATTAGAATGTAAGTTCCTTGAAGGCAGAGACTGTCTTTTGCCTCTTTTTTTTTTTGTATCCCCAGCACACTGCCTGTCACATGAATAGGGTACAGATATATTTTTACAAAGTTTAAAACATTAACACCTCATTATATGTTATCTGCTCCTTATTTTCTATAATTGAATCAATGTTTGCTTCCTCCTCATCATAGCAATCCTAACGTAGGACAAGGGGAGGAAGGGAGTAAACATTTTATATAGCACCTACTGTGTTCTAGGCATTGTGCTAAGCATTTTACAAATATCATCTCATTTTATCTTCATAATTCTATAAGGCAGATGCTGTTATTACCCCCCATTTTATAACAGGGTAAATTGAGGCAAACAGAATTTAAGTAACTTGCCCATGTTCTCTGTTTCAACAATCCGGCTAGTAGCTGCTGTGGGGGGTGTAAAATCAACAACAACCAGCTCACAGAACGCTGCAAAAGCCCAAGTCCTTTTCATCTGCTTTACTAAGGAAAGCAGCGTTAAGGAGTTGACAATCTCACTTTAATCCGGCATACAAATATCATTCACTTAATTCAGGGGAAAAAGCCAGCATCCTGAACTTCAGAGCAAATACAAACAAACTACAAACATCAACAGACAGGCCAAATACAATTCATAGTTACCAACATCTAAGTTCTGCCTGGAGCTTGTAACAAGGGCTGACCCAGAGTCACACACACCACCACTGCTGTGGGTCAGAGCTCCCAAAAAAGAGAAAGCCAACCCCTATTTTTATATCTTTTTCAGGGTCAAGGGTGAGTCACACATGCAACTCACCAAAAAAATCAAAGATGAGACTTAAACCCACGTGGTCTAAAAGCCTCTAATGTCACAAACATGTCACTCAAACCCATGTAAACTAGGCTTTCCCCTGAGGCAAGGAGGTCATCAAGGACTCCTAATTTGATCAAGGAAATAAAGGCCAAACTCTTCAAGGGCACTTGGTTGAACTAAGTGCTAAGAGCCCATTTTGATTGCCAACACACTCCACCCCTGTTCCAGGATACATGACTTTACATAACCGAAATAGCCATGGATCCTGGAACAAATAGAGGCATTATACATTGTGATCCAATGCAGGAAACTAAAACATATCATTCACAACAAAGCAAAATATATCATTCAGTGCCATTCCCAAATATTTGTTTATAATTCAGATGTCCACCCCTAGGTCAAAGCAAGTTAATCTCTTTAGCTCATACTTATAAAGTACTTCTTGAGCATCACACTGCCATTGCTGGCTTTTTCCAGTACCCTCAGGCACAGACATGCTTTAGTAAAGTCCTAAAGCAAACAAACAAACAGAGTTCTCTTGGGGATGTCTCCTTCTCTCCAACCTTCCCTTGAAGGCTTCTACTTGCCATCCAAAGTCCCAATTTCAAAGAAAGTGTCCAAACAAAGTCCTGTTGGGGGTCTGTTCTCCCTGTGCTGTTCCATTCCTCGGTTCCATGTCCTGAGGGGCGGAAAGAGCTTCTCATGTACTGATTGCCTTAACATCAATGGCATAACTCGGCAAGATCTGCATTTTAAAAGGAAAGTATGGCATTTTGGGGTATTGGGGTGGCTGAATGTTCACCAGTTTTTGGATTGCTCTTTGTACTTGAGGTGGCTATGGTTCTATGGAGCCCCAGGAGCAACAAAAGCCTGAAGGAAAACATGCCAGTGGAAGTGGGAGATAATCTGGGAGATAATCCCTCCTTCCCTCTCCCCACGGTACTACCACTCCTGAAGAGACTGGAGCAAAGGTTGTGGGAGAAGAAGCCCAGGCATGGGGGAGGGTTGGATGGCAAGGGCTTGAGCTGATAAACCTGGCCCCTGAGGACTATGCTAAAAGGTGAATGTTTTGAGACTATATTGTATTCAGAGTTTTAAAGGGGAGCAAAGAACTGCCTTCATAGAGACTTGAGAGAAAAAGCAGGGAATAGCCTTCATACAGATTTGGCTGGAGCAACTGGTGAGGAGAGAGGAAAAGCTGATGGTGGCTGGCTACATATTAACCCAGACAGAGTGGAGGACTGCTTGAATGGGAACTTTGGAAAGCTGAAAGTGCTGAGCTGCCTTGGAGCTGACTTTGGTGAAAGGAGCAAAATGGTGGAGAATCACCTACATTCCAGCAGAAGCCAGGAGAGGCCAGGCAGAAGCCAGGGCACTTGGTTGAACTAGGTGCTAAGAGCCCATTTTGTTTGCCAACACAACATGACTACTAAAATTATATTCAATATTTCAGAGATCTATAATTTCAAAAGTTTGAGGAACCCTGGAATATTCAAAGAGATCTGTTATTTCTTTGATGTGGATGTTTCTTCAGATGATGCAGTTTGTAACTCATCCACATTTGCCTAAACCAGGGATGGAGAACCTGTACCCTTGAGGCTTAAGGTGGGGCCCCAGGTGGGGCCTACTAAGGGAGTGGGGCCAATTAAGGAAGGTCTGATTGGATCTTTGCTCCTAAGTTTGCCCCAAACCCCTAATTACTAGGTGCTAAGCAGATGTGGGCAGTGAAGCTCCCAGGGTCCTAAGTGGAGGTGCTAAGACCAGAGCCAATCATAGGAGCTTAAGTTCTGGTTGCTCAGATGCTTGATGACATCTGAAACTGTGTAAAAAGAGAGAACATGGCTCGGAGATTGAGATGTGTCAAAGGCAGGAAAAGCAGCAGCGGCATCAACACCGGCAGCAACAGTGGCAGCAACAGCCAAAGCAGAAGGAGCTGAAGTGGCAGGCACTGCTGGTAGCAGGGCTGACCCATATGCAGACTGGAGAGTGCTTGAGGCCAGAGGGTAATCTTCTTACCGGAGAGGGGAAGCATGAATATGATTTAGTCTAATGTCTTCATTTTTTTCTGTAACCTCCTGGTTACTCTTGTGAGGTGGACCTATTGGACCTGGAAGCTTTTGGCCAGGATATCAAATTGGGGACACAGGTTCGTGGGTCTGCTACTTTGGAGCTTGAATAAATGCTTCAATTCTTCTGCTCTACATAGGGAATTCCTTATATCCTGTGGTTCTGAACCATTCAGGCACATATATGATTTTCTTTGAAATCATGAATTCTGCCTTCATAATATAGTCACACAGCTCACAAGAGTCATATGAGTATTACTGTATGTCTGACAATCATGGAACACAATATTCCCCAAAGAATTAAAAGTGTGCAACTCAAAAGGATAATGGAGAGCTGTAGGGTGGGTATGAGCAGGTTACAATGTATAACAAGTAAGGAACAAACAACAAAAATGCATTAGGGAAAATGATGCCATGAAAGAAATGTAAGATAAGAAAAATGATGGTCACATAATATGAGGGAAGAATTTCTTGGCCAACATGTTCCATTTGTATTCATGTGATATCAAGAAAAAGTGAGGAAGGAATTCTGCATGTTAGGTGAAACCCTATAGTGAATTTATGAGAGGACATGGACAAAAGTCTCATGGTTTAGGGCCAGGGGTGGGGAACTTTCACAGAATTGTGATGTTTGGGTTCAGTCAAAGGGCTGCACTTGAGGACCTAAAGGGCCACAAGTGGCCTCAAGGGTACAGGTTCTCCATCCCTGGTTTAGGCAAATGTGGATGAGTTACAAACTGCATCATCTGAAGAAACATCCACATCAAAGAAATAACAGATCTCTTTGAATATTCCAGGGTTCCTCAAACTTTTGAAATTACAGATCTCTGAAATATTGAATATAATTTTAGTAGTCATGTTGTGTTAGCAAACAAAATGGGCTCTTAGCACCTAGTTCGACCAAGTGCCCTTGAAGAGTTTGGCCTTTATTTCCTTGATCAAATTAGGTGTCCTTGATGACCTCCTTGCCTCAAGGGAAAGCCTAGTTTACATAGGTTTCAGTGACATGTTTGTGACATCAGAGGGTTTTAGACCACGTGGGTTTAAGTCTCATCTTTGTGATGATTTTAGGTCATGTGGGTGGGTGAGTCACATGTGTGACTCACCCTTGACCCTGAAAAAGATATAAAAATAGGGGTTGGCTTTCTCTTTTTTGGGAGCTCTGACCCACAGCAGTGGTAGTGTGTGTGTGACTCTGGGCCAGCCCTTGTTACAAGCTCCAGGCAGAACTTAGATGTTGGTAACTATGAATTGTATTTGGCCTGTCTGTTGATGTTTGTAGTTTGTTTGTATTTGCTCTGAAGTTCAGGATGCTGGCTTTTTCCCCTGAACTAAGTGGATGGTATTTGTATGCTGGATTAAAGTGAGATTTTCAGCCCCTTAATGTTGCTTTCCTTAGTAAAGCAGATGAAAAGGACCTGGGCTTTTGCAGCATTCTGTGAGCTGGTTGTTGTTGATTTTACACCCCCACAGCAGCTGCTAGCCAGATTGTTGAAACAAGGGTATATCAGTAATTAAGGTGGGATTTTTGCTGTTCTTCTCTTAAGTACCTTTGATGAGTCTTGCCTTTCAAATGCAATGGGAAGCAAAATGGTATTTTTCCCTGTTCTTTGTTTAAGTGCTTCTCAACACTGAGGTACTCAAGAGCCCCAGGGCCCTTTATAATTCCCCCCCCCCCAACATTCTATATTCTGTTTGTTTCTTGCCCATACACTTTGTGCTCTGTGTACTAAGTAACATACCTTCACCTCTGACTTTCTATGTTCTAAGTTTCTTTCAAAATTTCTGATATTCTATATCCTAAGGATCTTCCAGTTATAACATTCTGTGATAGGGGTGAAGAGTGGGTAGGGAAGGGATGGAAAGAAGGGCTAGCAAAGCCATCTCACAGAGATAAATTTAAAATGATTTAACAAAATTAAATCAAGGTGGCCTAGCATATGATATAGTAAGTTTCATAAGATTCAGAGGTGGAAGGTACCATAAGGATCCTCTAATGTGACCCTCCTTTCTGAATAAGAAATCTCTGACCCATAGAAAGAAATGATGACCTCAAGTTGGTCTGTCATTTTGTGGTACTATAGATTTCAAGATCATATCATCCCCATCCCTCTCCACCACCTCCACTGAAGGAAAAAGCAATTCACATCCTTTGTCATCAATGTGTTAATGGCCACCTACTATATTTTGCTGACAAAAATCAAATTGAGAAAGATGCTGCTGTGGTGAATATTTGAGGGGGTGAAAGTATTTTCCACACTCTTTGATCTTGGGTGATTCCCTTCTTTCTTGAAGATGAGCACTTGAGAGACCTGACAGCAGGAGAATTCTATATTTGCAATGTACCTCCTCCATCACTCCCCTGGTGGTCATATTTGCATAATTGTTTGCATTTTTTTACCTAGGACTGTCATGCTCTCAGCAGGAATCAACTATATCTTCCTAGCACCTAGCTTTTCCCAGCATGTTGGGAGCTTAAGGAGGAGCCATTATGCTTATGGGTCACTAGAATATCATTTAGCACACTACTGCTTGAGTGAACTTGAGTTTTCCACAAACTAGAATAGTTACCTTGAACTGGGCAGCTACATACTGGGGAGGGGTAGAATTGGTGAGAGCTGTGACTACTAAGGGAGTTGACACTTCCTTGTAGTCACCAATGCTATTGCACTTATAGAGGCTTCCTCTGCAAAACTGACACCACTCTCAGCTGCCAACTCCCTAAGCCATGTTCCCATAAGGCAGTCATAGCATGTAGGTACTACCTGGAGAGAGGACCTTTGATACGTAATAACTCTCTGGCTGAGACCTGATAACCACCCAGCCTTGGGGGAATTGAGGTAGCCCTACCCCTGGCAGGCACTGAAATATATTGAGTCCTCAGCAGCTGGGAAGTAGCTTGAAAAGTATAGCAACCTCTCCCCAGATTTGACCTGTGTCTTGAGAAGCTCCTTCTGGATAAAAGCAAAGTTATAAAGAGGAATTCTAATTCAATTGAATAATTTGGTTAACCTAAGAATCACACTGTGTCCTTTATGCAGACACTGTCATTCTTACATTATGAAAATAAAACACATAAAGGAAGGGTTTTCCCTTTTCCTCTAATATAAGTACAGTATGTATGTGGGGTACCCTCTACAATATAGCTTGTCATACAGGAAATGACCACCACTTTTGAATAAAGCAGTGACAAGATCTGTTCACCCCTAAAAGGGAGCTGAGAAGTATTCCACTATTGTAAAGATAAGCCCTCTTCTTAAGCTAGAGAACAGTACAGCTCCTCAGGGTGGCTCTCTGAACAAAGCAGACAAACCTAATCAGCTCTTCACTCAACAGAGTGCTGGTTCATCCAATCAACTCTCAGGTTGATTTTATTTGTTTGTTTTTACAGCAAAACAGAGGTCACAGTAGAACTCCTTAGGTTGCCTCTCTGGGAAATACTAACAAACATAGCCAGATCTTCAGTGACCAGGATGCTGTTTTTTCTGGTCAGCTTCCATATTTTCTTACAACACAGTAATTTCAGAACTCGTCTTTTTCTATTTCTCCGTATCAAAGAAGAGATGGAAATAGAGCATCCATTACCTGTGAGGATTCTCCTCCCTCATGTTGTGGAGTGCAGGAAGAAGAATTCAACTCTTTTCTACTAAGCTTTAACCTTTATGCAGCTAATCAACAACTCCTAGTTCAGCAGCTGAAGCAATTCTACCATCTGACTCTCTTGCTGTATTCTTAACTGACTCCTCCTGTTTTCTTAACTCAGCTCCCTCTAGCTAGTTGTTTACTCTTCTTAGGCTGGCTTATTCATCACTCTAAATGGAACAAATCAGGGCCTACTATTGCTCATGATTCATCTATACTTTATGCAGTAAAATTCATGAAGTCCTTTCTGAAAGTGACAAACCAAAGTGTCCTTATTTAATCTTCCCACAGTCCCTATATAGTTATTTGGTTTAGGAGTATAAGTTTTAATTTCTTAAACTATAAAAACTGTGATCTACAAATGAATTGATGAACCACAATGTCTTGTAGCCTCAGTCATTTCTTTGTCCTCAAAAAGGTTCTCAGTTCTCTTTTTGGTCTTTATTATTTATAGTTAAATGTTATGTGTGTGTGTGTGTATGTGTGTGTGTCTGTGTATGTGTCTGTGTGTACAAAAGCCTTTTTTGGTAACCAAATTGTTTACATACAAAAAGTACAATACATTTAAAAATTGATATAATTATTAATCTATACAAAAAGCTGTATTTTCTGCTCTTTTCATCAACTAAACTATTCATAGATGAAAAGGGTAGTATTTTACTCGAGCATAATAATTTACATTTATAAAGCACTTTAATGTATGCAAATAACTTTTCTTACAAGAACCCTGGTAGGTAGTAAAAGTATTCTTAATTCTAATGATGTTAATCCTTTCCCCCCAAATTTTCAGGGATTCCCTATAGCTTCTTGAGTAAAATTCATATTTCCTTGGCCTGGAATTGAAGGTCAAGAATTTTTTTTTTTTCTGAAGTCCAAACACAATGGTTTTGTTATATCTTTGTGAAGTCTGATGATCCTTAAAAAATATATTTTATTTTTTTCAATTACATATGAAAATAATTTTAACTTTTTTTTTAAATTTTGAGTTCCAAATTCTCTCCTTTCTCTTCCTCTCTTTCTGCTGCATTTTGAAGGCAACCAATTTGATATCGGTTATACATGTGCAGTCATGCAAAACATATTTCCATATTAGTCATGTTGTGAAAGAAAACACAGACTAAAAAAAAAAAAACAAGAAAAATAAAGTAGAAAAAGTATGTTCCCATCTGCATTCAGACTCCTTCAGTTCTTTCTCTGGAGGGGGATAGCAAAGGTCAACAATCTGATACAATCCTACTTTTAAAGCTTTATTTTATATTGCCACCTTCCACACATACTTTAGTCTAACAATTCTGCCCTATTCTTTGTTCTCTAACATGACCTGCTATTTCCTGATTAAGTGCCTTTGCTCTGATTATTTCCTGTGCCTGAATGCCCTTCCTCCTTCTCTTTACCAGCTGAATTCCTACCCATTTTGTTAAGCCCAAAACCAATGCAATTTTCTCTATGAATTCATTACTGATCCCTGGGTGTATAATGACCTCTTTAGATTGTCTCATGGCATTTTTTTCTAACTCTCTAATGTAGTTACAATAGACTGTAGAATACTTTATACTTAATAAAAAAACAATATAGCATGATGTAGTAGCTCAAGAGCTAGTTTTGAAGCCACAAAACTGTGGTTTAAGTCTCACCTCTGACACATACTGGCAGTTATCCTGAACACAAGTCACTTAACTTTCCAGCGCCCTAGCCAACACTTTAAGACAAGAGAAGATCAGCTGACTTACACTGTTAGAGTTTCCTCATCCAGGAATTTCCTATACCAAAAAAATCACTCATCTAGTTCTTATTCTCTAGCAGTATTGTATATAATGGTTATCTCAGTATCTTCTAGTATTCACTAGACTGAAAGTTCCATTGGAGTAGGGATGACATCTTTATCTAAATTGTGTATATCTCCCAGGGCTTACACCAGTGCTCTGAAAAGAGTAGGCATTTGAATATCTCTTGAATAAATTGATAAATGAATTTTATAGATGAGAAAACCGGAGCTCACAGAGGTTAAGTGATTTGTCCATGGTCTTACAGCTTGTGTAACCAACAGAATATAAATTTTGTTGTTGTTGTTTTCAGAAGGCAGTGTTATTTTCACTATACCATTCAGCTAGTCTCATTATCAGCTCAGTCTCTTATCACCTGGATAATTGGATTCTACCCTATCTTGCAAAATTTGAGGATTTTGAAAACAGAAAACTACTATAAAGAAACTTTAGGGATTTGAGGATCTTCTCCAGCCTCTCTAAGTTTACATCTAGGCTAGTTGCCCTCTAATCCCTTTAACACATTTGGTTTTAAGAGACAAAATATTCCTCCTACCTCTTTTTGCCCCTTTATGCTATCTTTCTCCTCAAAATTTTATTCCTATCTGACAATTAGTTCTTCAGCTTTCCTTTTTTGTATTTGATGCTTCTGAATAAACCAGTTTCAAGGGTGGTGCAATCTTCTTGATGAGATGAACCAAAGGTACCACCCAGTAACCAGAATTCTTTATGCATCCCCCCACCTTTTTCTTTTCCTCAGAGACCACAGGTAGCCAGACTTGAAGAAAAGTTCCAGTCTCTTTTGTGCATGAGAAGTCGATGAAAGGGAAAACCCAACCTCTTGAAAAATAAATTCTATTGTTGGGGGAAAATGCCCTTCAATGTGTTTTGGAATAGTCTGAAATTGGCTTCATGTGTTTTGTTATTGTTTGTTTAATTATACAGGAGGATTTTAATCACACAGTTACATGGCACAGTGCCGGGCCTGGAGTCAGGAAGATCCATGTTCATGAGTTCAAATCTGGCCTCAGACACTGACTGGGCAAGTTACTTAAACCTGTTTTCCCTCAGTTTCTTCATCTGTAAAATGAGCTGGAGAAGGAAATGGCAAACCCACTCCAGTATTTTTGCCAAGAAAACCCCAAATGGTATCACAAAGAGTTGGACACAACTGCAAAATGACTGAACAGTCTGAGATTTTTTTCTCTGTATCAACACATATCCTTGAATCATGATTTCCTGTCATTTATAGAAAGCACCCAGGCAACCACCTTTAAATTCCCTGTGAAACATCCCCTAAAGACAATAAGTTTTGTCTGAATATTTTTTTCTCAAGCAGTAAACCAGCAGACCATTAAGGATAATGTTCAATTAGGACTTTCACACCTCCCTTTTAATGGCCATAATTTGGTCATAAATTATGTTTTCTTTCAACCACTCACATAGCTGATTTTAACCATGAAATAGCTAGGTGGTAAAATGGACAGAGCACTGCAACTACAGTCAGGAAGTCCTGATTTCAAGTCTTGACTCAAACACCTACTAGCATTGTGAGCTTGTACAAAACACTTAACTTCTTTCAACCTCAGTTTCCTCATATGTAAAGTTGTAATCGTAATAGCTCTTGTCTTATATGGCTGTTGTGAGGACCAAATGAAATAACACACGTGAAGCACTTTTTAAAAAAGTGCTATATAAATACTATTATTATTAATAATTATATCATGAATAATGTTGTAGTTGATAATAATGATGACTGGCATTTAAAAGTGTTGTAAAGTTCACAAAACAGTTTACATAATTTATAGTTGAAATTATCTTAAAAAATTGGAAAGTGCTTTGTACATAGGGTACTTAATTTCATTGAACTTAGTCAAATTGAAATTCTGTCTCAATTACAAAATATGATCAACTTCCCAAATTCCAGAGGGGATTCAGAAAAATGGATGCACTAATGCACTATTATGGAGTTGTTAATTAGTCCAACTCTTCTGGAAAACTTTTTTGGGAACTTGTCCCAAAGGGCTATAAAACTGTGCATATCCTTTAAACCAGCATTACTGCTACCAGGTCTATATCTCAAAGAAATCAAAGAAAAGGAAAAGGACCTACATGTACAAAGATATTTTTAGCGGCTCTTTTTTGTGATGGCAAAGAATTGGAAATTGAGGGGATGCCCAACAATTGGAGGGATGACTGAATAAGTTGTGATATGACATGTGATGGAATACTTTTGTGCTATAAGATATGACAAAGGGGATGGTTTCAGAAAAACTTGGGAAGACTTTTATGAACTGATGCAATGTGAAGTGAACAGAACCCAGAGAACATTATATACATCAATATCAATAATATCAATATCGTAACAGTAATTCACTGTGAAAGACTTAGCTACTCTGATCAATACAATGATTCCCAACCATTCCGAAGCACTCACGATTAAAAAAAAATGCTATCTACCTCCAAAGATAAAACTTTTGAACTCTGAGTACAGATTAAAGCAATTTTTTTTTCAAGTTCTTTATTTTTCTTGCCTTTTTTGTTTGTTTTGCACTATAGATAATACGGAAATATGTTTTGTATGACTTCACATGTATAACAAGTATTATATTGCTTGCCTCCTCAATGGGTTGGGAAGGACTAGAGGGAGGGCAAGAATTTGGAAATGAAAATTAAAATTAAAGACAAAGATGGTCAATTTCAATTATTTGATACTTTAATATAAAATCTGTTGATCGTGCTCTTTTCTTCTCTTATTGCCTGTTATTTGGCCATTCCCATATTCATAGGAATTTTCCTCTAATACAGGGTGTCTTAAAACTGCAGTAAGATTTTTGCACCATGCTATAATGTTTTATGAGTTCAATCCCTTGTCAAAATACTACAATGGCTTTCTAATGGTTACTTATTTCATTAAATCCAAATTACTGTGTCTGACTTTCAAGGCCAGTTTGGATTGAATGTCAAATTGCTGAAGGAGAATAGAGAGAAATGAGACAAGCAACGGAGGTTGGAGCCCAATTGTGTATCCATCAGAGGGGTACAAGACTTGGAACCAGAAGGAACTAGAGAGATCATCTAGCTCCTGCTGGGCCTGGAAAGTGAGGCATTTTTATTGTATCCCATGGGCAATGGGGAACTAATGAAGACAGATTTCAGGGAAGGGTTTGGCTACACAGAGCTCAGCGAGTGTGAAAAGGAATAGAGTAAAAGGAAGACAGAAAGACGTTACTGTCTGGTTGTGGTGGGATGGCATAACTTGAATGACAGGCTAAGGAAGTTGTATTTTATCACAGAGGTACAGGCAAGCCAACCAAGGTGTTTGAGGAGGGAAGTCAGAAGAAAACTACGCATGAGGGTAATTATTATTGAATTTGGTTATTGATTATTAAATCATATTTGATATTTATCATCTCCACTAGATATAAGTAGGGGGAAAAGTCAGAGAGAAAATGCAAGTTGATTAATCTATTATTTCTGAATTACTGGTAGAAAAGGAAATTGAAGTCTCTGGCTACGAGACAGTTTTGGGTTATCAGTGGATTTCATTTTGCCATGCTCTGTCTATTATTTATTAGTACAGATAATTGAGAGTTTATGTTATGCCCTCTGAAAGCCATCCAAAGCTGCTGGAAATCCCACATTCTGGCAAATTTGCCTCATATACCACGGGAAGATAATTAGGCAAGCACAAGGTCTGATAGCATTAGCTGGGCCACCACACTCAAATATGTCAGGAAGGCACTGAGGATGACAAATGGGGATTGTATCTTCCTGGATGTGGTGAATTGGAAAGTTCACTTTTTTGGTAGGAAAGAGACATTCTCATTACATAGAGGGCTTTTGGTATGCACAAAAACAAAAATAAAAACAAAAAGTCTCAGAGCCATTCAAAGAGGATAAAGAAAAGATTTCAGCTCAAGTTGCCAGGGCAGATTTTTTATAGTTTTTCTTTTGTCTCCTCTTCCTCCTTACCCTCTTCCCTAACCTTTGTAGATTCCCTTTTTTTATTTTTAAATCCTACCATGGAATTCAACCTCAGAAGCTCATTTTTTTTCTTTCATTCTTTACTATTTACTGGTGTGATTTGGGGTTAGTTTAATTCTTGCTTTTTCCCCACTTCCCTGACTTTACAGACTCCACAACATCTATTATTCCTTTTTAAAAAGTAATCTAAGCAAGAGCAAGTCCATAGGGAAAGAGGAGAGAATGAAGTTTTTAGACCTTCCTAGGGCTTTCTAGTTACTATCTCAGCCAGAGAAGCACTGAGCAATCTGGAGGTAGCTGGCCAATTAATGCAGCCCCAGGCCTGAATGGCAAAAGCACCCACTGCATTGGGAGCTAAGGTAAATATTCACATTAGTATATAAAGGCCAGATCTATTGCACCTTTCACCTCAAAATGATTCAAGGCTCCAGTTCTGCAAATTAGGACAAGTCAGATTCAGTGGGACAACACGGCTCACCAGAGAATCTTTTAACAGCATTGACATTCAAGAGCTACCTCTTAGTCAAATAGCTAGTATTTGTACACAATTTGCAAAGAACTTTACAAATATTAACTCCTTTTATCCTCACGACAACCTGGGAGGTAGGTGCTATTATTATCCCCATTTTATGGACGGAGAATCTGAGACAGACAAAGGTGAAGTGACTTACCCAGGGACACAGAGCTAGTGTGTGTTTTGAATTCAAGTCCTAAGGCCTCCAAGTCCAGTGCTGTCTCTACTTCACTATGTAACTACTTCTAGTCAAAGAAAATGTTTAGTGCCCATTTGGAGGAATGTACTTTTTAGTTTCTTTTATAATGCAGGGATAATACCGACGGTATGCTCCCTTTTTTGCAAATACTCTATCTGCAGTATAATCCACATAGAGGAGAAGGCTTACACATGTGGCTTAAATGTAGTTTATTCCCCACCCCAGCATCTTTGTACTTCATGTCAACTTTGTGAATTTTAGTCTCCTTTAATTGGATAATGTGCATTTTGTTAGCTTGTGTTAAAAGAGTCAATAACCTGCTGCATATTATCAGGGAACAATGATAATCCCTGAAGTTCCCTTTAAAATTTGCAAAGAGATTTACATACATTATTATGTCATATGAGCTTCCCTACAGTCTTTTGAGGTAGGTATTAGAGGTATTACTCTCCCTATGTTATATGTAGATGAGGAAACTAGGTTCAGAGACATTAAGAGATTTACCCACTGCCACACAGAAGACAATTGTCAAAGTCATGTGTTAAAGCCAAAATTTTTAGCATCCCTGCCCAGCATGTCGCCTGCTATGCAGCCTTGCCTTTTGAGGAAAAATGCCAACAATCATCTCTTTCTCATAGGGATTTTGCAAAGTAGAAAAGGTGATCCTAAAGGAACAAAGTGTAAAATTCTAGGTAAATAAAATAACCTACCATCAAGGAAAAGCTCTGAACCAATAAAGCTAAGGGTTACCTAGGGGCTTTGATTTTCCACAGGGATAGCAATGCCAAGATCCTTATAGTTTATTTGTTCTATATCATGCCCCTAGCCATCTGCTTTAAAAGGCAGACAGCAAAGAAGTGGTTCTGATCAAACAGAAAGGGGACCTCCACAACTGGCTGGTTCAAGGCATCATTGAGCTAGAGCCAGGGATGAGAGCCCAAGAAGAGATAGTCTGTCCGTTCTTCCTCCCTCCCTCCTTCTCTGCCCCTTCCTATCCTGACCGCCATCCTCTCTCTTCCCTCACCCCCTCTCCGTCTCGCTTCCCTTTTCTTTGTCTCTCTCCCTCCCCTTCCATCTCCCTCTCCCTCCCTCTTCCTCGCCTCTCTCTTTGTATGTATATGTGTATATTAGCACATGTGTATATGTGCATAAGCACACATATACATGTATACATGTGTATTCCTATGCATGTATACAAGCTGTTGAGAATATATGCACTTATACATATATACATATGTGTGCATATATACATATACATATATATGCATAAATGTGTATTATATAAACAAATTGATTGTATAAAATCTAAAGCTGGAAGGGAACTAAGAGAAGCCATAGGATGGAAGTTAAGGAAATATAAGTTATCAAAAATGTAGAACAATTTAAACTAGATACTCTAAGTGCTTTATTTTAAAAATATTGATATTTTAACCTTTTTCAATGGTATTGAATAAAAGGGAGGAATTAGGAGATGATAAGAGTATTCTATTCCTTCACCCTCTTGAAAATATCTTAGGGGTATAAGATTTGAGTATGATGAGTTAAATTTAAGACTCAGATCTGATCCCTATATCCCATCTTGATCCTATACAATTCCAGATATGTCAACTTTCAAGTTTTCACCAAAAGCACAATCCAACTTTGTACATAGTTGCCAGTTAAAATTCAGTATTTCCTGGCACACCTTTGGAGGATATTGACAAGTAATACCACTTCTAGAAGAGAACACATAGGATGATTATGTGAGGAAATTAAGTACTCAAAGATTTAAAGGAGGAGGTAGGGAAACAAGGTTATTATCCTCAAATGTTTTTAAAATGCTGTCATATAAGGGAGGAACTATCTCTCATCTGAACAATGAGCAATGAGTAGAAGATGAAAAGGCCATCTTAAATTTGATGAATGGGGAAAGGAATGAAGGAAGGAAGGAAGGCAGGTAGGCAGGCAGGAAGGAAGGAAGGAAGGAAAGGAAGGGAAGGAGAATGGATGAAAGAAAGAAGAAAAAAATACTTCTTAACAATTTGAGGTATCCAAAAGTATACCTTGGGAGGTAGGGGTTTCTATACAAGGATGTATTAGTAAATGTTTAAGAGCTGGGTCTCAGAAAAACAAATGTATATACAATATACTTTTTAAAGTTTAATCCAAATTATTAACATTTT
Organism: Trichosurus vulpecula; assembly: GCF_011100635.1. NCBI lineage: Eukaryota > Metazoa > Chordata > Mammalia > Diprotodontia > Phalangeridae > Trichosurus > Trichosurus vulpecula. Next base: position 309,259,100 of record NC_050575.1, read on the forward strand.
ATCCATCACTTTCTTAAGTCTAGACAATTAACAAAACAAATCAAGTCCTGATTTGTAGCATTTTGTAGCATTTGATCTGTAGCACCAGTTTCCAAGGTGTAAGTGCTCACAATGGAAATAGAAAAATTGGCTCCTAAAGCCAATTTGAGCTATCTCCAGCCCATCTCTGCTTCTACTTCACTGGAGGTCTTTAAGTGATGGTTGAATGATCTCCTAAAAGAAATATTGTAGAAGAAATAATTTTTTAAAAGTATAACCAGAAGTAGTTTTTTTCACTGGAATCCCCTTTGAAGTTCTGTGAATCCAGTCCGAGGGTAGACCTACCCCAGATTCTCCCTAGAGTGTGATCCCCCAAGGAAGTTCATCACGATTTCCTTTCCAATCCTACCTAATTTGGCTATTCTGAGAGACTCCCTTTGACTCATTTGGAGATGACCTTTACAAAAGGCCCCTGCAGGCCTTGTGGAACGGTTGGGCTCTGTGGTACTCTGTACTAGTTGCCGAATTTTCAATTTTTTAAGCAGTGCTTTTAAACTATCTAGTCACTTTTTCTCTTTGGTTCATACCATCACAAGGAACTTCTACCCCCTGCCCACCAGGTAAAGTTACCTGAAGTCAACGACAGCCTGGTTTTTAGACCAAATTCATTTTAAGAAATCCATCCTGGTCGCAGTAGAGGCATTTCATTTCTATTTTTTTTCTCCCTCATGAAAGGAACAAAGTTAAGAACTTATGCTTGAGATAAATAACCTCCTAGAGATTACTTTTCTGAAGAATTGCAGTGTTTCCTCTCCAATTCCCTGATGAAATGCAAAACACAGCCACAAGAGAGTACATCTTGCAAAGGGTCTGATGGGGTGGGAGGAAAGGAAAGAGGAAGATGCCTAGAAACAGGAAGGTGAAAGAAGACAGGCAGGATCATTTTCTCCATTTCTATTAGCTGAAAAAGCAATTTTATCCCAATGTTAATCTACTGTGACCACAGTATGAACACAGAGTAGGAAACCAGGAGGAGGTAAACAAAAGACAGAATCTTCTGGAATGACAAAGGGCACATGAGATGCTTCAGAGCAGGGTGATAAGAGAGGGCATGGATTTTAAATGGCATGTGATACATGCATGAGTGCTACCTTGTGGGTGATGTCTAATCCCTGGTAGAGTGGAATTTTGTTCTACAAAAAAAAAGGAGATATCGTTGCCTTCTTACAAACAAGACAGTGTTGAGCCCAGAAAACAGTGGAGATTTCAGCAGTAATTTCCACATTCAGTCTATTCTGCCATTTTTACTTATTGTAGAGAAAGGAACACATGTCTAATAGTCTGAATGCTTGGGTAGGAATCCTGGCTCCCATTTTTACTTTCTGAGCAAAACTGAGAAAATCACAGCACCCCTCTAAGTCTAATTTGTCTTTTTGTATTTTTCCTGAGCAGCAACACGGTATAGGGCCTAGGAAGCTGGTCCTGAAGACGACTCGGGCCCAAGTCTCACCTCTGACAAATACTGGTTGTGTGACCCTAAGCAATCACTTTGGTGCTTGAGCGTTACTGTGGTGCAGAGGAAGGGGTAGAAGATTTGGTATAAAAGGACATGAAAAGAAACCAAGACTGGAGAATAATGATCCCTGGGAACATGGCAAATCACTTCATCTGAGTCTCAGTTTTCTTCTCTGTAAAATAAGGGAGTTAGACTAGATGAAATCTAAGTTTCCTTCCAGGCATAAATCCATGATCCTATGTTCCGGGAGCGTGACATATGCAATCCTATATGACTGCAGCCGCTTTTTAGCTATGCAAATGGGAGCATTCAGGGTTTCCTGTAAATTAGGGATGACTACGCAGGCTCACTACGGAGAAAATCCTGTATGAATGTGAGTTGTCTATAAAACGGTGGTATGGTCCTTGTACTAACTATCTCACTGGGCTCATTGTAAGGAAAGCACTTTGCAAACCTCTGGGTGTAATTGAAATTTGAGCTATTATTATTATTACCTTTCATTCCATTCAGAAAGGGAAATTGGCATGCATGCCTTCTTATCCTAGCTCTCAATATGCAGCACACCACTAATAGGTTCAGCCTTATAGAACTTTAAAAAAAAATGCTTTCTTTGAGTCTCCGGTGTATTCAGAAAGCCCTGCTTCGTTTTTGTTTTTAATTAAGCAAGATGGAAATTTGAGTCCTGAGCCACTTAACTCTGTCCCTTTGAAGGTTATTACTCACTCGTCTTATTGTTATGACCCATAACGGGTAATGCTTCTACTGGGGCGTGGGGGAGAGATGGTTGCTAAGCTGCTATTGATACAGTGTTTGCCCAGATCTTCTGCCTTTATGGAGCTGTGGGCCTGTAGGATCATGGGAATGATTGGGAATGACTAAGATACTATAGAAGGGCTTCTCCTAAATTCATCATTTGTTTGCTAGGCAGGTCAGAGTGTGTGATGAAAGCTCATTTTTGAGCAGAGTAAGCCTGAAGAAAGAATACCTACTATGCGCTGCAAATAAATGAGAAATGGTGTTTCAGATGTTGGGGAAATTAGCTCCCAGCAGGAAGCATTGTGATGGCATGAGCATATACCATCCTTGCTCATTTTCTTGCCTATGCCCCATAATTCTTTGCTATACCTTTCACTAGGCTGTGATTAAACAGTTGTGCTGCATTGTATCTGAAATCTAAACAAGATCTGAAATATGAACTCATACTACAACAAAATAGAAACACAATCATTCAACTGACATCATCATCATCATCATCATCATCATAAATAATAAATGATACTTATATAGTACTTCCTATGTGCCAGACACTGTGCTAAGAGCTTTACAATTTTTATCTCAGTGAGTGTCATCTTATCGTGAATGTCCCCTCCTCACAAATCCTTGCTAATCAATCAAATAACCAACCAATCAGTTATCGTTATATTAAGGGCTAACTATGTGCCAGGCATTGTGTTAAGGGCTACAGACAGAAAGAAAGATGAAGTCCTTGATGTCAAGGAGTTTTTAGTCTAATGGAGTAAATAACGTGCAAATAACTAATTACAAATGAGCTTCTTGTTGTTGAGTTGTTTTTCAATTTTGTCCAACTCTTCATGACCCCATTTTCTTTTCTTGTCAAAGATAATGGAGTGCTTTGCCATTTTCTTCTCCAGCTCATTTTACAGATTAGGAAACTGAGGCAAATAGGGTTAGGTGACTTCCCCAAGGCCACATAGCTAGTAAGTGGTCTGAGGTTGGATTTGAACTCTGGATGTCCTGACGTTTTGTCCTACGCTCTATTCACTGAACCACCTAGATGCCCACAAATGAGCTATGTAAATATAAATTAAAAATAATCAAAAGCCATCAGAATTAAAAAGGATCAGGAAAGACTTCTTGTTGAAGGTAGGATTTCAGTAGGCACTCGAAGCCAGCATTTGGTAAGCACCAGCTTATATGCCAATTGCTGGGCTAGGTGCTGAGGATACAAAGAAAAATGAAAAGGTCCCTGCCTGCAAGGGGCTTACATTGTATTGCACTTCTGGAGCACTAAATAGCTGTATGTGGGGGGCAATGGGGAAAGGGAAAGTATAATCTACTAAGGTGACTAATTTAGACGACACTGAAAACACTTGTCCTTCAGCGGCACAGAAACAGAACTCGGCATCTAATTTAGCCACAAGAGTTAGTTAAAACAGGGAGCTAACAGATGGCCCGCTTCCTCACTATTCCTCTCTTCCCCTCTCCCCCATCCCCATGTGAGTTCCTCATTGGCCTGGCTCATTTCTCCTCTTTGCCACAGCCTCCCCAGCACTGATCCCACAGTGGTCCTAATTTGTTTATGAGAGGCAACTATGTGTAGTGGATAGAGAACTGTCCTCTTGAGTCAGATCAAGGTGGGTTCCATTCCTGTCTCTGACAAAGATCGGCTAGATGACCCCAAGTGAGTTCCTTAAAGCCCTCAGTACCCCTCCCTAACTCTCCAAGAATCTGAGTTAAAGAAGTTCAAGAATAGCTTCTGATCTACATTGGCAGAGAGAATCTTACCAGGGAATTTCCTGCACCAATTATATATCATAGTTCTAGACTAAAACATGCTTATGCTTTCTCTCTCTGAGGTATCTTCTCCAGTGGCTGTTAATGGGTCATTAGGTAATAATTCTTCTTTACAACTTGACTATTGTTCAATGTGAAGTTATATGTATAAGATATATCGGATTCCGCGCCATCTTGGGGTGGGGGGAAGAAAATCTGCAACTCAAAATCAAGCGGAACTGAGTGTTGGAAACTAAAAATAAAAAAAAAAATCTTTAAAAAAATGGAGAGAGAATGGTAGCAGCTTCGGACCGGAGAGAACTCAGGATATTCAGTTATTGCTGCTTACCTGTATACATTTAATAGTCTTTGGTTTCTGTGTTCACTCTTTTCATTGCTAAGCAAAGAAAATGGTGTCTCAACTGGTATTTTCTTTTTTAAATTGCCAATGCTTGGCTGCTCTATCTTATTTGTCAATTAGTAGGTGTATTGGCTACTGGGTTCCTGAGTATGGATATTTTCTTCTGTCTTCAAATCCCAGTGGTATTTCCAAATGAATTAAAGTATACATCAAGCTATTTTCAAACCTTAAATACTATATAAATGTCATTATTATTATTTTGCTGGTGGTCTTATTACTCATATTTTGTTAACAGATTCAGAAAAACAGCATGGTGTGGTAGATAGGTCATTGGATTCCTGGGTTCAAATTCAACCTTAGATGCTAACTAGATGTACGACCCTAGCTGAATCATTTAACTTATGCTCTGCCTCAGCTTACAAAAAAATCAAATGAGAAATGAGGTTGGACATGACAGCCTCCAACATTCCTTCTATCTCTAAACCCCTGATTCTAACTCAACTGAACACCTTAATCCTTTTACAAGGTATACTGCTTAGTTTTTAACAATATAAAACTGCTGGTTTCCTATCTGCTACAAGAATAAAAGTTACCAACCCTGTCAAGTTTACTGTTTTTATCCCCTACTCCTGGTGAAATATTTGCACATTCCATCCTTCTGACTGTGATATTCGGAGACAAGCAACAGTTGTTTTCAACACCAAAAGGTAGAAGGGTGAGTTATTAGGAAATAGCACGGTTTTGACTCTTAGATAATGCTAAAAATAAAGAACAACGACAGACAGGTAGCCCTTCAACATTTATGATATATTTCATTTAAAGTTTTCAAGTATTATCTCATTTGAGCCACGTGACACCACTAGGAGGTAGGGACTACAATTATTATTACTTTCCTTTAACAGAAGAAACTGAGGCTCATTAAGTATTAGTTAGTAAATTTTAGAGATAAGATTTGAACCCATCCCCCTAATTACAATTCCAGCAACTTAGCCACTAATCTACAGAATGCAGACCTAGACCCTTGTTTCAGATTTCTTTTCCTGTTGCATTTCCTTTCTTTACTGCAAATATTCTGTTGTAAGGGCATTTTCGATTTAGTTAGCATTTCTGATTTAGCCTGCTGGGATAACTCTGTTCTTGGTAAATAGATAGCTAGAAAGATAGGTAGATAAAAAGATTAGTGAATGAATAATTGCATTCATACATAAAATAGAATTTTAAAAAAATTCCAATCTCTTTTTCAAAGACTGTGGTTCCTCTCTGAAGCTCACCACTCAGCGCATTTTTCTTCTATCTGAGGACATTTTGCAAAGCTTAAGGCATTTTGGTGTGGCCATCCATGATAGCAGAACACCAAGGTTCCATGCTCCTGTCACAACTGGCCAAACAGCAATCACCCCAAATATTAAAGTTATCATTCAGAGCCAACAGCTCTGTCTCTAAGAGGAGCCTTCACTAACCACAGAGGAAATTCAGAGCTGTGACTAAAAGCTAAACAGAAATCAACTCCAGACAAACAGGGTGGTCTAAGACGCTAACATTCTGACTGCTATCTCTGCCATGTTGAGTCTGAGGCTGAGGCATCAAGCCAGGAGCCCACCTGGCATATAAGCACAATAGATATCCAATAGATAAGGAAACATGGACTAAGACTAATAATAATAATAGTGAAAGAAAGGATTATTTCTCTCTGGTATTACTAACTAATTATTGAATTAGGGCGAAGGTTTTTCCCTTTTTCTACTTCCTCATCCAGAAATCAATCAGTGTGAGTAATCTTGAACAAAGACTTACCCAGGCTAAGGTCAAACCAAATAACAATAAAAGCAATTCTAAGTTTAGGGGGCTGGGTAGATTCCTGCTCATTGTCTTTACTCAGACATATCTAGGAAAATGTGGGCTTTCCCTTTTGTCAGACAGGTGCTATGGAAATTGATAAGTCTCTTTGACCAAGGTTTGGTACTAAGTGTCATATACCCTGAGATCCTCATTGGAATATAGCCCACCTCTCATTATAATATTCATTATCTCATTAGTTGTTAACCAATCAGAGTAGATTGCTACCTTCAGAAATACTTAGTCTTCCAAGGACATATAAATTGTAAGCCCACCACCATGAGGGGTCTTTGGCATTTGAGAGTGCCATTAACCTCTTTTATTAATTAACATGCTAGCATTCTTAACAAAATGATAAGTACCCATAAACTATACCTCTTGAACTTTTTAAATGTCACAATAGCTACCATTCATGTAGTTCTTACAAGTTTGCATGGCACTTTATATCTACTACCTCATTTGATTCTTACAACAATCCTGTAAGGTGGATGCTGTTATCTTCATTTTACAGATAACAACATTGAGTCTGAGAGAATTTAAGTGACTTACTCAGGATCACACAAGTAATAAGTATGTGAGTCAGGATCTGAACTCAGGTTTTCCTCATTCCAAGTCCAGTAGACCAGAGTGTTGGTATTAGATTCAGGAAGACCCAGATAAAAATCTTATTTCTAACATTTATTAACTGTGAGACCACAAACAAGTTGCTTAACTTCCCTGAATACCATGACATTCCTTCCTATATAAAACTGAGATAACAATGCTTGTGGTACCTACCTCAGCTGAGTGTTGTGATATGTATATGAAATATTGCACACATGGTGTTTTGCCAACTTTGAAGTGCTACAGAAATGTCATTAATTATTATTAAAGAGAGATGAAGGGCAGCTCCAGATATAGTCATTTGGGCTGGATGACCTCTGGTATCCTTTCAAGCAGTCAGATCCCATGATCCTGCTAGCTCCCTTTATCAAACTTACTACCCACAAAGCAGGTATCTAATATAATTTTGATTAAACTTGGTTGCCCACTGGTCCTTGCCTCTCTAATGACAATAGGCCTCCCTTTAGGGTGCTTCCAACAGAACACTAGTCAGAAATATAGAATGGTATTCTCCTTTTGACATGATACACACACACACACACACAATTTGCTTGAGGGAACGCTGTTTCCTGACCCTCTAGAATATTGACTGACATCAGTCCTCTTCAGTCTAAAGAGGCAGAGTAAATTCTGCTGTCTTCCATGAACAAATACCATTAGATTTCCCCCTCACCCTGAAGCTGTCACCACCATCCCACTTTCACTACATAGGAGATACATGCTGCTTCCCCTTACTATACTCAAGGGTCTGCTCTGGCTCCTCTTCAAATAGCTTATTCATTTACAACCTCCAAAGAGCCTCAAGTACTAAGTGAAGGATCGTTGGATGTGCACAGTATAGAGACCCAAAGGATGCTAGGAAAAACAAGCTCTAGTGGGCTAGGGGATTCAGCTCCTGAATGTATGGCAGTAGCATGCGCAGCATGTTTATTTCCAGTGGTGTGGGTGGTGGAAAGGTAGTGGAGATGTCTTCCCATGTAGAGTAAATTCTTAGCCTCTAAATCTCACTAGCTATTGTGTCTATTATAGCAAAGTAAAAACATAATAATAATACCACCTTATATTTACGTTTGAACTCCCATATGTCTGCGTGTATGTGCACTCATGTTTGTGTGCATGTGAAGGGCTTTGGAAGCTCACTTGCAAACCATCATGAGAGAGTGGAAAGAGAGCTGGCTTCAGGAAAGGTCTAGAAAGTTCAAATCCTATCTCTGACACATCCTGGTTATGTAACCTTAAATAAATCACTTATCTTTTCAGTGCCTCTGTCCAGTCTCTGAGAATATAAATTGTTGTTGCAGGTCCATATTGGTAGGGGAGAGAGAAAGACAGAGAAGAGAGGAGAGAGAGAGAGAAAGAGAGAGACAGAGAGACAGAGAGATGGAGACAGAGAGACAGAGAGACACAGACACAGAGACACAGACACAGAGACAGACACAGAGTGAGAGAGGGAGGGGAGGAGGGAGGGAAAGGAAGAGGGAGGAGGAGAGAGAGGAAGGGGGAGAAAGAACAAATAAGAAGGAGGACTAGACTTTTCTTCCATCCTACCCAGAGTAGTAATTATGAGTAAAACATTAAGCAAATTAAGCTTGTAGAATCTAGGATACCAAGGACCTTAAAAAGATAACAATTCTATAAATTAACAGTAGAGGTTAATCCACAATCCCCAAAGTACTCACTTAGCAGCCTACTCCCTACCATTCACCATGGTGTTACTGCATGAGCATGTCTAGGGTTGTTGAAAAAAAAAAAACAACCCTCAGTTTTCCTACTCCTGTCTTCCTCTGACTGCCATGGAAAAGGCAGAAACTTGTGCTGGCTGGGACAGAACAGAAGCGTGGCAAGGTCTCTGCTGAAATAGATCTCAGCCAGAGAACAAAGAAATGAGGGGAAAAGGGAACTTGAGCAGAACAGGTGGGTGTGGCTGTGTGATTCTACCAAGCATGAGGGAAAGAGTCCAGCATCTAGCTGGGGCCAGTTCCATCTCCCCAAAAGTTACTTGGGGCAGAGACTGAAGCCAGAGAAAGCTGTATTACCTAGTATATGAGAAGGTTGATACTACCTTGAGATCCAGCTCCCAGGGAAACCACTGCCAATGAGTAAGGAATCAGAAAATGAGCAATTGGGGAATATAAAGAGAAAAAAAATAAAATTACCAAAGATCTTGGGAGGAAGAGAATTCGATTAAAGACCTCGAACATAAACAGATAAAGCAATAGAGAAGATAGTAAAAATACAAAGAAACATGACTTCTAGAATAGATAAAAGATCCCAGGTACCTGTGAATAAATATTTCAAGACAAAGGAAAATAAACCAATAACTCATCAGGCAGAGGACCCTTTGGATTCCCAAGAGAGTGTGGGACCACAGCAGGATGATCCTTAGTGCTTTAAAAGAGAAATAAGAGCTAGGAAAGCAGAACTTACCACTTATACAGCAGAAATAATTGACGGAGTGGAAAAAAATCCTCTTTAGTCTATGGTGGCATCTCACCAAAGAAACAAAAGAGAAAATAACAGATTGAGAATGTGAAATAATCAGAAGTGAAGATAAACTGAAGGAAGAGAAACAAAAAGAAATAACATTAAAAGAAGCATGATCTCTATACAAGCAAAAGACATTGCTCTTGAAGACAGAATGTGTAGAGATAATTTAAGGCACAGAAAGTGAGATTTTAAAAAAAACACTAATGAACAAAAATTATTGAAGAGAAGGAGGGGAAGGGGGATTCTCTTTGGATATGAGAGAGATAGAGACAGAAACACAGAGAGAGGCAGAGAAAAAAGGGGTGGATTTAACTAGCTAAAATTAAGAAAGAAAAAGGAGCTAATAAGCAAAACTCCCAAACTATGGCAAATGTTAAACAATAAGAGGGCAGTACTTCAAGATGAGAGGGAATGGAGCCAGTGGGAATTCAGTTGATTTAAAGTAGATCAAGCTAAAATAAGTGAAGAGATACAGTACTGTCTTTGAACAGAAGGAGGAAGCTAAATATTAACTTTGGAGTGAAAAAAAAAAACAACATTAGAGACAAATCAAGGAAACTATAAACCTGAATCTCATAACTTTAAATTTGAATGGATTAAACAATCCTATAAAACAAACAAACAGAGTGATGATTTGGATCAGAAATCAAAACCCCACTTTCTGTTGCTCACAAGAAACTTATTTAAAAAAAATCATAAGTAAAATTAAAATGAAGATCTGGGGACAAAAAGTATCATTCATTAGGGGAGTCCAAGAAAGCAGAAACTACAGTTATGCCATCAGAGAAAGCAAAAATAAGCATTTACAATATAAAAAGAAAGATAAAAGAGGAAGCTATATTATGCTGAAAGGAGCTATAGAAAACAAATATCAGTGCCAAACTTATATATTCCAAATGCCTTAGCATCTAAATTCATAAAGGAAAAAATAATTGAGCTACAAGAAGAAATCAATAGCAATAAAAAAGTGGCAGGTGATTTCAATGGCCCTCTCTACAGTTGCAGTGTCTACAGAAAAGATAACCAAAAGGGAGAATATAGAACTGAACAAAGTGTTGAAGAAATTAAATCAAAAATACTAGTGTCATCTTTTAAATGGTACCATTAAGAATGTCCATATTTTTCAGCACTACATGAACTTTTACAAAAATTGACCACCTACTGAGGCACAGAGATATTGAAGACAAATGTAAAAACAAAAAAAGCATAAATAAACCTCCTTTACAGATTATAACCAAATAAAACTGACAATTAGTTTAGGGAATACAGACAAAAGACATGTACCCAATGAAGTTCTAAAGAATAAGCAGGTCAAACAATAAATTATAACACAATTAATAATTATGTAAAAGAAAAAGATAATGATAAACAACGTACAAAAATTTTTAGGATTCAGCTAAAGTGGTCCTCAAAAGGGAAAAATCATATCTCTACAAACATGTATCAACAAAATAGAAAATGGGGGGGGAGGCAATGAACTGAATATGTATTTTTTTAAATTAAAATATTTACAAATAAACCTAAAATTAACATAAAATGAGCTACAGAAAATTAGAAGAGAAATGGACAAACTAGAAACCCAAAAGACTACAGAAATGATAAATAAAACTGAAAGCTCGTTCTTTAAAAAGACAAAAAAATTCATTAAATCTTTAGCCCATCTGATTAAAAAGAAGAGAGTGGAAACCCTAGTCAACAAAATAGCAAATGAACAATACGAAATTACAATATAAATCAAGTGAAATAAAAATAATCAGAACCAAGTTAACAAGACTGAGAACACAGAAGAAATAGAGAAATACCTTTCCAGACTCATGACATATCACTGTACCATATTCTATGGCCTAACCAAACCGGCCTTGTTGTTCTTCACCTATAGTACCCAACCTCGCAAACTCACGCCTTTTCATCAATTGGATTGTTCTTGCTCCCTACTTTTATATCATACTCTCTCACAATCTCATCTATCATAAGCTCATGCACCATATTTCCTTTGGAAAGTTCTCTTGCTCTACCAAATGCTGTTATTCTTCCTCATCAAACTACCTTGTGTAGATGGTTCTCACCTTACATAAATTTGTATTAAGCAAATTTGACTTTAGGTAAAGAATTCTGAAATTCTGATGCGGAGGAGTTGACTCTCATGGAGAACTAATTGAATGAGGATCTCATTGAGCCGCTAGCTGCGAAGATTGCAGAAGAAGAAAAGGAAGTTTCAGAACCCAACGTGTAACCCAAAAGGCTCACAGTGAAACAGTGGCAGAAGCATTTGATGATTTCAGTGAATTTTTTCTTGTATTGAAAAGATGGATCCAAATGCTTCAAGATTTTATAAAGTTCAAAGACTAGTTGAGGACAATATTGCTTGCCATCATGTGATATATGAGGAAAAATAAGAAAGCTGCTGTCCAAACAGTTCTTGATAACTTTATTAAAAAAACAAACAAGCAAAAACAGAAAAAACATGCACAGTACCACCAGTGATAAAGGCAAGAAGCAGTGGGTGGGGAAGGAACAAACTGTTGCACACCTATGTTAACTTTACTGTACAGCACTCTGCACACTTTATCACTGACTTTACTTTTCATTTCATAATTCTGTTTATTATCGTGGTAGAGTATTTAATATGTGTGCATTGTAGTACATTTTATGACTTATGTAAAGTTATTATTTTGTGTATGACTTTATTATGTAGACTAAGTGAAACGGGTAAATGGGGGCAAATTCACAGTATATAAAAATCGCTTTCTGAAGAGGTCTCAGAATGGCCTATTTTGTAAAGTGCACACTGTCTGTATTTGTTTTGTGGTTATTCTGTGCATATCTGCATATGTGCATATTGTCTCGCCTAAAACTCCCTGAAGACAGGGACTCTTTCAGTTTTTGTCTTTATATTCTCAACATCTAACACAGTTTGTAACATTTACACTTGATAATTACTTGCTGACTGATAAGTTGTTTGATCTTTCAAAATCACAAATGATTGATTAGTCTTAAAAAAAACTATTTCACTAATTAACTGGTAGCTTTTCTGTCATCAAATGATAACCTATGAAAACATTGTGGCTAGATCTCAATAAAAAGCAGGATTCATATTTAGAGCAAACCTGTGGTTAGGTGTGAAGGACCATGCCTATGGTCAATGACAAGATTATTGACAACCTGATGCCACGGAAATGGTATGAGATTCAGAATTAGAAAACCTGGCTTTGTGTCCTGGACCCAATATTTAATTTTTTTTTTGATTTGGCAAGTCACTAAACTTCACTGACCGTCAATTTTCTTATCTTGTAAAATAGTGATATAATGTTCATACTACCTACCTTGCAGGGTTATTATGAGGGAAGTGTTTATAAACCTTAAAACCTATATAAATGCAAGTGGTTATAATTATCCAAAGTTTAATTCCCTATTGTGTGCCAAGTGTTGTAGAAGATATGTTAGTGAAAGACAGGGTCTCTGTCATGACAATATAAATTATATATGCGTTACAAAAAGATTTTGTTTGGAAGACAATGTCAACAATACAAAGGAAGTCTGGAAAATGTTTTTTTTTTCTCTTTACTGTAATGGTATTAATATTCAATAGTAGAAAATGAAAAAAAATTAAAATAAAAAGATTCAATAGTGAGAATACTAAACACAAAGTCAGAAAAACCTGGGTTTAAATACTGTTGTTGACAGTTGATGAATAACCTTGGACAAGCCACTTTGCCTTAGTTTCCTCGTCTGTGAAATTGGAGTAATAACACCCAGAGGACTTAACTCATTTGCAAGGTTGTTTGCACTTTAAAGCTAGCAAAGTGTTTCATATGATCTTTTTTTGATCCTCACACCAACCCAGTAGTATTTATTGAGGCTATGAGGTTCAAATGAGATAATCCATGTCCATATTACTTATCGTTCTGGCTCTCTGATACAGTGCTCTATCGATTACATCATGCTGCCTGCCACAAAAGTAATAATGAGGATGCTGATAATTGAAGATGGTAGCTAATATGTATATTACTGTGTGATATCAATTAAGTTGGGACTTTCTTACTGTTTTAAAATGATTAATTAAGTGTCTTTGAGCCTTACTAGGTGCTAAGACCCAGGCCCAAACCCCTATTTAGAGCCTGTGTGGGTGTGAATTGGTAACTAAGGTGGGGCTCCAGGTGGGGTCAGTGAAGGGAGGTGCTAACACCAGAGCCAGTCGAGGGAACCTAAGTTCTGGTTTGATAATGTCTGAAACTGCATAAAAAGGGAAGACAGAGTTATTTGCTCAAGGCTCTCACTCTTTGTGGCTCGCTGATGTGGAGACTCTGGGCAGCTGTAACTAAAAGCCCTCCAGCTCATAAACCTGGATGTTGGAACTTTGTTAAACTCTGGTAACTATGCATTGAGATTTGAATCAGATAAGGTCTGTCTGTTGATGTCTGTAATTTGTTTGCATTTGCTCTGAAGCTCAGGGTGCTGGTTTTTTCCCCTGAACTAAGTGAATGATATTTGTATGCTGGGTTAAAGTAAGATTGTCAACCCCTTAACGTTGTTTTCCTTAGTAAAGCAGATCAAAAGAGCCTGGGCTTGCAGAGTTCTGTGAGTTGGTTATTGTTGGTTTTACACCCCCCACAGCAGCTGCTAGCCGAATTGTTGCAACACACCAGTTACGTGCCAAGCACTGTGCTAAGCTCTTTACAATTATTATCTCATTTGACCCTTCACAACACTGGGTAGTAGGTGTCATTATTATTCCCATTTAGCAAATAAGGAAACTGAGGCATAAAGAAGTTAAGTGATTTGCCAAAGATAAGTTTTTGAGGCTGACTCCTGACTCAGCACTCTATGCGGTTTGCCTCATAAAGTTAAGTAAAAACAACCCAGTCTATTTCAGCCAAACAGACAGTCACCTAGAGGCATGAGGTAGTGCCGTCTCTTGAGGGGTCAAGGACTGGGAGTCTGGAGATCCACAATCCAGCCTTTCTTCTGCTTCTTAACTTTCTGGGTGTACCAGCTTTTCTCATTGCTATTAGGCTCTGTTTATAACATTGAAGAAATAATGGCTGCTTCTTGTTACTCGACCATGTTTGAGAGATCACTATGATGCATCTTTAAAGAACATTTGTAACACATTTTTTTCTTAAAAGAAATAAATTAGTGTTCAGCACCAGAATCCCATCTGGTTATCAAGGAAAAGTGCCCCAACCCTTTTCAAAGGAGTTTGAAAAAGCAATGATGAATTAAAACACTTATTGGTTCAGAGCCATCATCATTTTTGGTGTAGACTTATAATATCATTGGGATAGGGAAATCCCAGTATGAAGACATGTTGTGCCAATGCAAAGCACTCACATGTAATTTATAGTGTTTGGGTGCTGCCTGGGGCAAGAAGAGGTCATATGATTTACCCCATGGTCTCATAAGTAGAATGTGTCAGAAGCAGTACTTGAACTTTGGTTTTTCTGACTCCAAGTCCAGTTCTTTATCCATTAAATGAGTTGATCTTTCTAAATTAGTCTTATAAAAAAAATCTGTTCAACTAAAAACCCACAACTCACACACACCAAAACTAGTTACTTGAAGGATCTTTTATTAGCCTTTTGGAGCCAAAGAGCCTGTATGTATGTATGTGTATATACACACATACATGCACATATATAGTATGTATACATATGTGTAGTATATGCATACGTGTGTGAATATGTAGACACATATACACATAAATGTTCATGTATATACTCATGTGTCTACAATTTCTACTTTTCTGCCCATATTTTCATCTTCATCACCATTGTCACTATCATCATTATATTTTAAAACGCTTTTTTTTCTGTCCTTGGGGCTGGGTTCCAAGCTCAACTGCATGGCTTAATTAAAAGTAGTGAAGTAATAAAGACTTCTCCCTTTGTTTAATGGACAAAAGCATGTGTTATTACCTTGAATGCAGAGCCCGTCTGTGCAGTTCTCTGATTCTTGGCTCAGGCCTTCGCAGAATTTACCCCCATTTCTTGGAGGTGGTGCAGTACACTCCCGTATTCTCAGGTGCTCACACTCTGGGCTGCACACTGACCATTCGCTCCATACCTCCCAGCTTCCATCAACTAGAAAAGAAAGCCAAAATGAATGAATGAATAAATTAATGAATGAATGAATATATACACACAAATATACACAAATGTATATATGTGTGTTATATGCATTTATGTATACATGTATGTAAAATATATGTGCATATATACACATACATTTACACACATACATATATACGTATATAAAGATGTGTGTGTATTATACATATATATATATACACACACACACACACACACATATGTACATACACACACCTACACGTAGAATATATTAACTATACTCTCCTCTCATCCTCTCCTTTCCCAAGGCTTGTTGACATCCTTGGAGCTATGTCATACTAAAGCAAGAAGAGTAATAGTACCTTAGAAATCACTTTCACTTCTCTCTTTGGTTTCTCTCCAGAATCAAAGGATAGGATCTTAGTTTTCTTACTTCTTCAAGGCTAAGAGCAATTACCAAATGTAGGCAGGCCTACAAATTTCAGGTGCTCTTGGGTGCACTAATGAGGCCACTATTTTTTTTTTGCCTTAGCTATTTATGTCCAAGTGTACTTTGCATGGATAGATAATCCATGGACAAAGACCACTGGAAGGCAGTCATTTCTTTAAGTTTGAGGGCTTAAGCAGGTGATGGATGGGACATTCTAGGCTAAAGTAAAAATAAATAAATAAATGGATGGATGAATGCATGAATAAATAAATAAATAAAGCAATCTCCATAAATAAAACCCCAACTCTGATCTAAAAAAAATGGATTCAAAAACAAATAGGGACATATTGATATTAGATGAATTTTACAATCCTTCCTGCTACTCTAATGTGGTATTGCAAGAGGACCACTGAATCAGTTGCTACAAGATCTGGGTTTGAAGCCGAGTGCTGCTGCACAACATAATTGTAGCTTGAGTTCAGCTGTGGACGCATGAGCAAATTGTTTTATCTTTCTGGGCTTCAGTTTCCTCATGGGTGAAATGAGAGCATTGGACTCAGTAATCTCAGGGGTTCCTAAATATACACTGGGCACTTTGCTTGTTGATTGAATGGCTGGTTCCTTCCAATCCAATGCCCATTGTATGACACTGACAGGATTGGCTCCCTCCTCCCTCTTTGCTTGACCTTAGACAAGTCACAACCCTTCTCTGGGCCTCAGCTTCCTCATCTTTAAATGAAAAGGTGGGACTAGATAGTCTTCAATGTCCCTTGTGGTTCTAAGTCTATGACTTCTATGTCTCTATCTTGCTCAAAAAGCACCATTTGTTCCTCATTTTTTCCTACCGCCCTGGATAGCCTCATGTTTACTGACCCACATTTCCTGACTTTCTTCTTTATGCATTTTGTGCTCCAGTCAAGTGGGACCCCTCCCTGCACTTATCCTGCCTTCTTCTGTTTCTTTGCACATACCACGAAGCATCCATAGAATAAAATTAGATCCCTCAGGCCCCTCTCTCCACTTCCCATTTCATCTTCTTACATTTCCCCCCTCTTCCACTTAGAAGTAGCTAGGTGGCCCAGTGGAAAGGGTGTTGGGCCTGCAAGACCTGGGTTCAAATTTGGCCTTGGATACTAACTAGCTGTGTAACCTTGAGTAAATCACTTAATCTTGGTTTGCCTTAATTTCCTCAACTGTAAAATGAGGATAACAGTAGCAAATTTGTCAGTCCTTAGCACAGTGTCTGGCAAATAGGAGGTGTTTCATAAATGCTTGTCTCTTTCCTGCGATGGCTACCTCAGGTTCCATATCATCTATGAAGCTTTCCCTGATCCTCTAGCTAAAAGTAAGCCCTCTCTCACCTTCAATTTCTTAGGCTATTCTTGATGTTTTCTGCACCTACTAATTTTCTAAAACGCAGGAGGGAGATACAGACTAGACCTTTTATTTCATTAGTAAATTCCCTGTAGTAAAACAGGTTGACACCTTCTGTGCAATTTGTAGAATTCCCTAGAGCAATGACTTGACTAGGGTGACACAGAGAGTATATGATGGAGGCAGGCCGTATATACAGGTCTTCCTGACCCCGAGGCCAGCTCTCTATGCACTACATAACACTGCCCTTTCTAAAGTGCATTATCATTAGTGATCTACATGTTGTATCCTACTAGGCTGTGAGAGCTTCCATGGCAGGGACTGCATTGTCTTTTTTCATCTTTATATTTCCAGCTTTACTCCCAGGGTTTTCTTTGTAAATTGTCAAATTGTTAATATATGTTGCTTTGTGTTGGATTTCCTAGGTAGATAGGTCATTATTATTCCTCTCTTCACCCCTTTCCTATTATAAGGACTCCAAAGAACAGATTACCTTGAAGGCCAACCTACAAAATGCTAACTTGTCCCCTTAAGAAAGAGCAACCTTGCTTTCTGGGACTCCTTAAGGCAATGAATCTTCCTCCAAAGGAAAAAAAGTCTTCAAAATATAACTATGAACATGAAATAAGTAAGGGTTTCTCTCTATGAGTGAAAATCAAGTGAAAATGTATAGAAGAGATATTCTAGTTCAATGTCCTTGGAGTTAATGATCTATAGTACCATGTTAGGGACTAGGGATCAATTCATGTCTCAGTGGGGGAACATAACTTCATAGGGGAAAAAAAAACTATCTGTAGTCTCACTGATTTGTTGTTGTATATATGCTGTTTGGTGTTACATAATTTTACATAGTTGTTGTAAAGATCAAATGAGCTATTATTATTATTATTAGCATTAATAATAAAAATAACAAACAAGGTTGGATGACCACTTGTGTGGTTTGTAATAAGGGGGATTCCATTGGTGTTCGGGCTGGAATATATGGTCACAGAGGATTCTTCAATACTATTAAGTTCTATTGACTCTGAATTGGACAAGAAGGAAAAGAATTAAAGTTAAAGATGAACAATGGTTTCAAAAAGTCACTTTTGTTAACTGAGTTGTTTACTTATCAAGAAAGAATGGTAAGCATATGCTGACTCAAAAATAGATGGACTATATTTATAATTTATAATCTTTTTTGCTGATTTCATTGTAAATAAACCCGGAGCTAGAGAACGCTGAGTCAAATTTTTTACAATAAGGCGATATGATGGAGCCAAAGTTGTATATGTGATAATACTATGAATCAGCAGGCTTTACAAAGAAAAATAATTTTAAAATATTTTGATAACTCAAGGTTCAATGGTTTTGTAATCATGGATACTTTTTCCATCCCCGAGATGTTCATCCTTTCCACAGCTTCTTAAATAACTTTTATGGGTTGCTATTGCTTAGAAAAAAATGCATTAACTTGTGGTCAAAGTGATGATTATTCTCTGTAAACTCATGTGTGATGGAGAACACAGACAGTTGTTAGTGGGACTAATATTCAAAGTCTTTATAGGATGGCAGAAATTTCCAGAGCTGGTACTTTGAGGATATGTCTTCAAAAGACCAGCCTCACCTCCACACCAGATGAGGCATCAGAGGAGTGTTTCGGTTTAGATTTTAAAAAGAAAACAAAGCCTATCTAGAGTCAGAGACTAAATTGCTACCTCTAGTTTTTACTTCTAAAGTTGTATCCTAAACAATCAAGCAAGCAATAAGCATTTATTAGACATATATTTTGTGGCAGGTGCTGTGATATACAAGAGAAGAACCAAATGAGACAGTGTGTGGACAGCTCAAGGAAAATTCATCACTAATGGAAAATCAAAATCAAATCAAGGGCTTTCCTGATGGTCAGTGCATTCTGTGATGACAATAAATTTCATATAGTTTTGGATACCACCCCCCCCCCCATCTTTACAGAGACCCACGTATAAATGACCTTGGACAGTTATTCTGTTTGTCAGGGAAGATGGGGAAGACAAAGACATCACTGAAGAGGAAGGATGGCATTGATTTCATTCTCATCAGCTTTTGTGGGTGGGTCAGAGGGAGAAACATAATTTGTATATATGTATATGTATATCTCACCAGGACAAAGAGAAGTGCAGGTGATTTTCTGCACTGACATTCCCTCACAAAAGGCACCCCCATTGAGTGGAGCGGGATTGGTGCAGGTCCGAGAACGTTTCTGCCATCCTCTACCACAGCGAACATTGCAGGCTGACCACTCTGTCCAGGAAGACCAGCCTCCATTCACTGAGAGAGAGAAAGAAGGGAGGACAGAAAGGAAGGAGAGAGGTATCAAATTAAATTGAACCAATGGGGAGCTGTTAAGTGCCTACTCTGGGCAAGGCACTCAATATTCTGGGTGGCGTGAGACAGGTTGCTGGACATTTCTGGAGCTTCAAACATTTTTTACTGCTTTTTCCCCTGACCTGCAGACCAAACCACTTAGCTTTTCTATATCTACTTCCTCAATTATAACATAAGGAAAGCAATACCAACCTTCTTCACAGGGATGTTACTGGGGAAGAAATAGTTGAAGGGATTTGGAAGTCTTTGTAATCCAAGGCATGGGTTTAAGGTGGCCAAGTCTTCATCTTTAATTTCACTTTTGGCAACTGAGGGGGGTGTGGTACTTTCCCTTAATAGCACCAGGGTGCCATTCTATAAAAGTTGACATTCTCAGATAATTTTGTTTACTGTCTTTAGTGGAATTTTATATATAAGTAGGCTTACTAACTAATGTTGAGTCTGGGGAAGGGAGGGAAACAGAAAATGTAACCCAATTTCCCTTCACTTAAATGATAAACACAACACTTAGAAATGAACAACTTATTTTTTTTAATTATGAAAAATAAAAAGGTTTGCAATATCATTGACCTCTCTTATAGAAGTCCAATTCTGGATTAAAAAGAAACACAAAGATCAACTGAAGGAAACTTGTCTTGAGTATAAAATTAAGGGTTGAATTACATAATTTTAAGGTCTTTTCTAATATTAAATTGCTATGATTCCTTTATATATATGGATCCATCTCTTCCCTCTCCTGCTCAGTCTCCCCGCCACCTCCATTCCCAAATGCCTCCTAACCTACTGTACTCTATTGTTTTCACCTTACCATAAACAATAACAGTAGCCGACAGGCTTCTTCTCTTGGCCACGATGTTGGCAGCCATGCAGGTATAATTCCCAGAATCAGAGAGGCGAGCCTGCCTGATAATTAAGTTGTGATCAGCCCTGGTGTCAATGTTCTCATCCAGTTGGGAATCAATAGGCTCTTCATTCTTTAGCCATTCCACCTAGTTGGGGGAAGGAAACAAAGCAAGGGGTAAGGAACTGCTAAAGCTCTTGTGGTCTAGACACAAAATTATTCAGCACTTTAGTATATATGGTTTTACTGTCCTTTGGTTCACGTGGGCATTGAGCTAGATTCCTTATACATAACCTTTTTTTCTCCCATTGGATTTTTAATTCATCTAGGATATGGATTCTTCACTTTTTTTTGCATCATAGACCACTATTGCAACTGAGTAAAGCCTATGAATTTCTCAGATTCATTAAATTAAATTAAATGTTCAAAATAAAATAGGATGACAAAGGAAACCAATTACATTAAGATACAGTTATCAAATTAGCATTTTTTTAAGTTTATAGAACCCAGGTTAAGGACTCTTCCTCTAGGACAAGGATCAAGTCTAATTCAGTAGATGAGTGAGGAACATTTGGTGAAGGACTAGGCATTGTGCAATGTTGCTGGAAATACAAAGACAAAAGAGAAACAGTCATTACCTTAAAACAAAGTATACTTTAACTAGGGAGGAAGTATGAACATTTATAAACATATACACAGAATAGATACCAAATGAACACAAGGTAATTTCAAGAGAGAGGAGAACAGCTGAGGGAACTGGGAAGGCTTCTTTAGAGGGTGGTTTTGAACTGAATCTAAAGGAAACACGATTCTCAGAGGTATAGATAAGGAAAGAAGCAATCCTGGGCATTGGGAATAGACCAAGCAAAGGCATGGAGATAGGAAATGCAGAATACCCATGTTGAGAGATAGGTCAAAAGTGTCAAATGCTATAAAACTGTCAATCAACGAATCAATCATTTCACAAGCATTGATTAAATGTCTATTGTTTACCAGCCACTGTGGTAGGCTCTAGTTATATAAAGATAAAAGTTAAATAGTCATAGCCTTCGAGGAGCTTACATTCAAACAACAGAAAGAACATATATATTGGTGTGTTAAAGGTAGGTATAAAGTAGATACCAGGTGATCTGAGAGGTGAAAGAACTAACACCTAATAAGATGAGGAAAAACTTCCTGCAAAAAAATGGAACTTGACTTGAGTTTTGAAGAAAAGCTGGGACTCTAAGAGATGGACGTGAGGAGGGAAAGCATTCCAAGAGATGGGAGGCGTCTATCTGTGAACAAAGAGATAGGAAATGGAATATTATATTGTGAAGATTTTTAAGCAGACCGCTTTGGCTGAACTGTAGAGTACATGGAAGGGAGTAATATGTAAGAAGCCTAGAAAGATAGGAAAGGTCCTAGTCTTGACAAAATAGAATAACAGAGGAGTTTACATTTGATCTTAGAGGTAATGGGAAATCACTAAAGTTTGCTGAAACGGATGGGGATGGTATGTGTGTGACACAGTAAAATCAACACTTTGTGACATTAATCTTGGTAGCTACGAGGAGGATTAAGTAAAGGGGGAGAGACCTAAGGCAGGGGTCAGGAAAAAAGGTGTTGATCGTCTAACTTGGAGTAATGGCTGTATGAGTGAAGGAAAGGTACATGTAGAAGAGATGTCATGAATAGAGGCATAATGCATAAAATCTGACAACTGATTAGATAGGTTGGATGAGGGACAGTGAGGCATCAAAGATGACAGTAATTATAAGATTAAGTAGCTGAAAGAATGGTGGTACCTTGACAGTAACAGGAAAGTTAGGAAGAAGTATGAGTTTGAGAAGAAAGGATGATGAATTTTGTTTTAGACATGGAGAATGATTTGCCTAAGGGACATATAGTTTAACATGTCCAGTGGGCAGTTCATGATGGGAGGCCACAACTCAGAAGAAGGAATAGGTCTGGTAGGTATAGAGATAATTTAACCCTCCAGAGCTGATGAGGTCACCAAGTGATAATGTGTAGAAAGAAAGAGAGACCAGGACAAAGTTTTGGGAGGCATCTATACTTAGTTGGTGTGATATGGATGAAAACCTCATAACATAGATGAGAAAGCATGATCAGAGAGACATGGCATAAAAACTCTGAAAGGAAAGAATATCCAGGAGGGACAATGACTGCCCTTAGTGTCAAATGATACAAAGAAGTCAAGAAGGAGGAAGAATGAGAAGATGCCATTAGATCCGATTATTAAGAGAGCCCTGGGAACTTGGAGAGAACAGTTTTAGTTGAGTGATGAAATCAAAAGTCAAATTGTAGAGACTTTACAAAAGCCTTAGAGGACAGGAGGTAGGATCTAATGGACATTTTGGTAGGGCTTATTTTTTAGAATTGAGATTGAGGGAAACTTGAGTGTAGGCAGCAATGATGGAGCCAGCAAACAAGAAGAGATTGCAAATATGAGAGAAAGGAAGAATTATAATGGGAGCAATCTCTTAGAGATTAAACAGTTAACATGTAGTTATTAGACACTTTGTGCCAGCCAAGATGCTAGATGCTAGGCATACAAAAAAAAAGCAATGAGATGATGGGATGGGATTCATGAGGTCACAATTTTTTAAATGGACAATTAAGGTTGGGTAACAAACAGTGGTGACAAAGCTCATGCACTTTACTTTGTAAAAAAGGCAGAGCTATCCTTTGGTCTATATCATGATACTTATATAAAAAATAAGGCAGAAAATTATAAGTTGCACTGCACCCCCTTTTTGTGGCAAATTACATTTAGGAAAAGAGGGAAGACACAGAAAAGACTTAAAATTTGACCAAAATATTGTAACGACCCTGGCCTTCACGTGCTAGAGTTATGTTTCAGTACTGCAGCACCTTCCTCTGATTGGTTGGTTCCTTCCAGTCTCCATTTTAAGGGAAGTTGTTAGGCTAGCGCCTGTCTCTGTTTTTCTCCAGGCTCACTCCTGACTGCAATTTCTCCACCAGGCACCTGTGGATACCATCGCCTTCTCTGTTCCCCCAGGTAGCTACTATAGGACAGAGATTCTCTTCCTTTCTGCTTTTATTTGTATCCTCAGCACTTAGCACAGTGCCTGGGGCTTTAGTGTAAGCACTTAACAAATGTTTGTTGATTTGACATAAATGTTCAACAGTATAAAGTCATTTATTACGTGAATCCCAATCTGGCTGTCTCCCAAAGGAGATGGGGGATGGGGGAGGGAGGTGCGGGGCATGTCCCACAGCTGAGACTCATTGAGAAAATCAAGCTGGCAGAATTAGACACTTCCCCCAACATCCCTGGTTATAAGATTGCAAGTCTACCTCATTTACTGGATATGATAAACTGAAAATCCCCTGCTCAAGTTCAGGCCTTTCCCTGGACCTGTAGATAAGAGCAGTTTTTACTGACCTTCATTTTGATCTTGGGCTATTGATTTTTCCTCCTCTCTTGGATCCTTCCCATTTTTTGCTGTTGAGTGCATTACCACAAGATAGTAACATGTCTCTTTCCTTCTTCCCTTTTCTAAATGACAAAAGTGTCTTTGATGTCATCAGCTATCTTCCTCTTTGTCTGTGATTCTTCACAAACTCAGAATGCTTCATTGCTGACCTTTTCTTGATGGACCCCGTTAGGCTTTGAGAGATCCCCACAGAAACAAAGAAAAATTCCCAGTTGACCCACATTTCCTATTCAACCTCTCACTCTGCCTTCCTGGGGTAAGGGGAATGCCAAAAAACACTATCTTGTTATAAAATATAAATGCTCATTGAATGCTCATTAAAATGTTCTTTATTCCTATGGCTTACTCTGTATCATCAACAACAGGTTTAAGTTACATTCAGTACACAATTTTGAAGGGTGCGAAGAACTGTGTTCAATGCAATGACTGACCATGATTTAGAGGATTGATGTTTAAGTATGCTACCAATCTTTAGAAAGAGAGGTGACAAGATTCAGAATGAAGAACACATATTATTGAACATGGTATATGTAAGAATGTGGTTTGCTTGACTATATATATTCACTATAAGGGTTTTTTTTTGTTTGTTTCTCTATTTTAGAGCAGGAGTATGAAGTAAGAGAAAGAGAAAATGCTTGTCAATTTTTAAAAAGCAAAATAAAAGTTACATAAAATATATTTATTATATCTTAAGAAAATAGTATATTTTAGAATATAAATGTAACATATATAACAGTATATTATGTTTATATATAATAATATATTTCCTAAAAAAGATCAATATTAAAAATGAAGTTTATGTATTAAAAATAAAATGCCTTTAGCTGGCCAACAAATGCACTTGTGTGTAATACCTCATTTCCTGATGATATCAGATAAATGAGTATTAAGTTATATGTTTATATATTTTGTGACCTACTTCCATTAACCATTAGGAAATCAGGAGATTTTAGTGTGTGCTAATATTTGTGTTCTAACCTAATGGCTTATTCCCTTCACTAAAATGACTCATTCATTTAACTTCATTAGTACATCTGTTTGGAGTTTCTTGAACCTAGAAAAACGACAGATTGTGCTTGTGTTTGTTCATTTGTCCCCAAAGCTAAATGTTTAAATACCTTTTGATAGGATGAGATACCTTAAAAAAATTAGTCAAGTAAACAAAAGAGAGAAAACAAATCTCTCTGGGGGCACAAATACTAATTTGTTGATCAAGGATGGGTATTATCACACACACAGACAGTGCTTAAAGCCTTTAATGTTATTTTTTTAATCAAATCTTAGAGTTGGGTGTTACCCAAAACACAAACTAGAATAAAGGGGAAAAAAGAAAATTTTTTATGCTGTTATGCTTGAGGAAAAGGATGAGTTATAAGTGGTTGCATTACTGTCAAGATCTTCTTTCAGATAGCAATACCTGGGGTGAGCCAGTGAACTTGCTTTGCAGATGCTTATGGTAGGGAAGAGGTATAATGTTGTAAAATTCATGTTTCATCCAGAAATTACTCTGTAGGAGGCTTCCAAACTGGAAAGCTCTAATTATCCACTTAACTAAGGCAGTGCAAATTAGCATTATAGGATCGATGCATTGAGCACAAAGGACAGCAGATGTATATATCAAGAAATCTAAGTGACCCCTTGCCAGCAGGTCATCTCTTTGATAATGGGGTTTAGCTGCCCTAAAGTTTGTGGGGGACATTTCACCCCCCCCCAATCAAACAAATCTTCCTCCTTCTGTTCCTTTGCTTCCCTTCCCGAAGGATAATCCCAGTTAGAAGCTTGTGGAAAGACTAGTTACTTTGACTTAATGAGCTTATGGATTTGCAGGATGCAGGCATTCATTAGCACAGTGTTATGTGCAGATGGTCTGCAATTTGTAGATTTTCCAGTTTATAAACAAATCTGCAAAGGCAGACCATCAAAGCCAATTAGATTTTATGCCAGACAGCGGGTTCCTTTTCCAAGGCCATCAGTCATTGTGGTTAGCTGGGTACAGAGGTGTGCAACTGACACCCATAGAGTTTCCCACAAAACTGAAGCAAGGTATACTCAGATGGGGAGCCCAGCTCCTAAATGCATGAGATCTTGGGTTGAATCTGAATGTTGCAGTGCATAAAACATCGTACCTTCTACCAAGGCCTCCTTAGAATTTACACAGGCATGCATGTGTGCATATCTGTGTAAGATACAATGTCACAGCCTGCCCAGACACTTTACTTGTTCTTAATACCCTATGAGGGAAAGAGGTATCAAGTGGTATTACCATCATACTCTGATAGATGAAGAAATTAGGAAACAGAGGCAAAAAGTTTCTTCAGAGCCCTGAGCAATTCTGTAGCAGGCTGGAAGAATTTGTGACTCCCTATCCCCCTACCATCATCATCAGACTATGTTGTAGTGGTAGATTTCCACCATGAAACGTGAACTGTTCTATAAATTTGACTTGTTTGTCAACAACCTTTCCAGGAATATAAGCAGAATGCTTTATGAACAGTGCTGAATTACTAGTAGCATACAGCCTCAATGGGGAGGGGGGAGCACTTGGTTGAATGAAATAAGGTTAGAACCAAAACAAATAAGCCAGTAGGCCAATTAGAAATTTAATAAACATTCTCTTGCCTGCAAGCTCTCTCCTATGTTCGTGGTGAGAAGAATATTCTTATAGGCTAATGATGCAGAAAGCAATTGGAGGGGTCAGTGCTAACACTGGTAAATATTAAATGGTGCCTAAATAAATCTTTCTGGCCTCATGATTAAAAAGAACAACCAACTATTCACATATTGTTCTAAGAATCTTATTAGGATACATCCTTATATATCTTTCCATAAGATTCTCAAAGGACTAACACCTCATTTCAAATTCCTCCTCAATTACTTATTAATGGCGAAACTTTGGCAAAGGTTCTTTTTTTTAACTTAACCTCCAGGGACCTCAGTTTTCTTATTTATAAAATGAGATTATTAGATTGAATGAGCCTAAATGTTCCTCTCAATTCTAAATCCTAAGTTAAGATGGGTCAAAATTCCAGAAAGTAACTGTGCCTTAGGGGAGGAAAGGAGTCCCTGAGGTTGAGCCCCTCGGACAGGATTGAGAAAATAACAGTATGGAGGACCTTAGGCCTACGGCAACATTACCCACAGCTCAGGATTAAAACTTGATCATAATAAAAATAAAATAAAACAAGATAAAAATAAAAATGAGTAAGCAAAGAAAAAAGAACCATAGATAGCCACTTTGATGTAAAAGAAGATCTGTATTCATATTCAGAAGACAGTGACATAAAAAAAAAGCTACTCCTACCCCAAAGAGTAACATCAAATGATCACAAACCCAAAAAGAGTTCTTGGAAGAACCAAAATCTAGATGTTGTAAAAGAACAATTTGTTAGGCCACTCAATCAGATAGCAGTTATTAAACAGCTATTGTACACCAGGTATCACATTAAGCCTAGTTTGTTCTCCCATCAGAAGCGGCCAGACGCTCTCCAGGGCAAGGATACTGGAGCCATGGGAAACCTTTTTTAAGATGAAACTGAAACTTGTCAGGATGGATAAGTCACTCTTAACGACCATCAGCTTTCCCAATTCAGCAATCTTGCTGTGAAATTTTGTTAGAATCAACAAAAAAAATGGAGATGTTATAAATGATACCTCAGCTTTACTGATTTCTGAAATCAAAATGGCTCAAACAATGCTCTCAAACAATGATGAGGGTCTGTTTACACACCTTACTTACCCTCCTAGACTCGTAAAGCTTCTAAAGGCAGAGATCTTGTCACATAACCTAGCATAGTGCCTTCTCCTGTTCAGTTGTTGTTCAGTCAAGCCCAACTCTTCGTGACCCCATTTGGGGTTTTCTTGGCAAAGGCACTGGAATGGTTTGCCATTTGTTTCTCCAGCCCATTTTACAGATGAAGAAATAGGCAAATAGGATTAAATGACTTGTCCAGGTTCACAAAGCTAGTAAATGTCTGAGGCCAGATTTGAACTCAGGAAGATGAGTCTTCCTAATTCCAAAACTGAAACTCTTGCCACTGTACGTACCACCCAGCTGGCCTATTTAGGGTAGATGCTCAATAAGTACACTTGAATTAGTGAATATTTTGCTTAAAATTGGTGAGCATAAGTGTTTTACTTAAAATATGATGTCTATTTGCATTTTAAAACTTACAGGAAAGGAAGTTTTGTGCTCTTCTTGAGAGGCCCCACAAATTCTTAAGCTGTTATAGGAGAAAAATTTTCAATCCAAATTAATTCTCAGCACTTATTAGATTCCTACTATATGCCATTGCATAAAGATTCCTAAAGATTCACGTATTCCACTGAAGGTGGCATATGTTAGTTTTGTATATTCAGAGTCAATCTACAGGTCACGTAAGAATGTTGGTCTAACTGATTTTATTATTCTGTAGCCATACTGTGTTTCTGTTATTGTTTGAGCCAAAACCAGTATTGCCCAGCTTGACCACATACCTTATTTTCCAGACTTGGCTCTGATAATTCATTGACTACAAAAATGCCAAAGGCATGGAAGGCCAGACAAAATTGTTTTCCAAGCAGTAGCTGCTCAGTAAATATTTGTTGAAAGAATGGACAGATAGATGAATTTTCTACCTAACACAGGCATGTAGACATGCCTATTAGTTGACATGGTGCTAATGGGTACACAGTGAGTAAAAAAAAAAAAAATTCATCTGCTTAGTAAATATATATATATATATATATATATATATATATATATATATATATATATATATATATATATTGAATTTCACCTTGATACTCTTTTTTTCATGTTCAGGGAATTTGTACATTATTGTAAATATGTGAATACACAAAAATACCACAAAATAAAATCATACAGATTACTTGGATGTCATTTGTTCTTTCTAGATCATTTAAAAGAACCACTGCACTAGAAAGTCACTCCCTTTTAATTGCTTAAAGGCCTAGCTCTGGCTGCCCACAAACCCCATAGAGCTTACTTTCACCCCCCAAAAGTCAAGTTGTATTGGATTTATGTTTTAGCCGTATCTAAATCTACAGAATAATACAGACACCTGCTTAAGCAAATCACTCATTCATTCAACAAATATGTGTTGGACGCCTACTAAAATTCACATCTACTTCCAAATGAAAAAGATTTGCCATGATTGAGGATATTCAAAAGAAAATGCCACAGGGCCTAAAGGTAAATATAACAGAAGTGCTTAAACTCAGTAAGTATTTGTTGAATGAATGAAATCTGCTTTAGCAATGGTAGCAGCACTGGAATAAATGTATAGTTTCCCTAGGTAACAATTTGAAGGGAATAACATTCTTTTTATGTAGAAGTAAAATATATGCTGTTTGACAAAATCATTTACACTTTATGATGATTTCTAGACTTTTGTTTCTGGCAAGGATTTATAATTAACTTAAGATACTTAATGAAGAATAGACTTTCCTTCATTGATACCTCTTTAAAAGCAGTGGCTGCCTTTGTTAGTTCTAATGAGGTTTCTCTCTCTCTCTCTCTCTGTCTCTCTCTGTCTCTCTCTCTCTCTCTCTCTCTGTCTCCCTCTCTCTCTCTCTCTCTCTGTCTCTCTGTCTCTTTGTCTCTCTCTGTCTCTCTCTCTCTCTCTGTCTCTCTGTCTCTCTGTCTCTCTCTCTGTCTCTCTCTCTGTCTCCCTCTGTCTCTCTCTCTCTCTGTCTCCCTCTGTCTCTCTCTCCCCCACCCTCGCTTTCCTCTCTCTCACACGTACACACATATTCACACACACAATGCACAAGCACACACATACACACACATGCACACACACAAGAAAAGGCTAGATATTAGCATTGTTGGGGAAGCGGCCAGCACCAGGGACTGAGGACTGTTCAATAGTTGTTATTAAATTGAGTAGCTATCTCTGTGAGCTCTGTGATAGTAGATAGCATGAAAGCTATTGTGACTCCCTTGTGGACATATGAAATGGTGGGATTACCAGTAGTATGGAATAAATAGGAAAGGCTATTGCTATAGCCAGGTGATTTAATTAAGCTAGCCAACCTTAGTGCCTCAAGCTAGTTTAGATTGTTCACAGAGTAAGAATAAGACCCATATAAGCAAGCATGTCCCCGCATTGTTTGGGTTTCCTAAGGAGAAATTTCAGCCATGAAATTGATGGAGTTGTGTGTTTATGAGAATCTTCCTTTGGTCTTTATAAACAATTGGAAATATCTGTGCATGACAAGGGGTCAG
The DNA here is from genome assembly GCF_011100635.1 of Trichosurus vulpecula. Classification (NCBI taxonomy): domain Eukaryota; kingdom Metazoa; phylum Chordata; class Mammalia; order Diprotodontia; family Phalangeridae; genus Trichosurus; species Trichosurus vulpecula. Next base: position 309,289,142 of record NC_050575.1, read on the forward strand.
TGATGTCATAAGAGCTGGGTCTGTGATGACAAGCCTTTCAGAGACACTTTGAAAGCCTATAACCCCAAATATAAATACTGATATATTAGTAGCAGCAGCAGCCGCAGCAGCAGCAGCAGTAATAATTAGGACATTCGTTAGGACATTTATATAGAATTTTAAGATTTGCAAAATGCTTTACAAATATATCATTTCATTTTCATAACTCTCATGCAGGGCAGGTGTTATCATTATCCCCATTTTACAGATAAGGAAACTGAGGCAGACAGAAGTTAAGCAATTTGCACAGGTTCACACAACTAGTGAGTATCTGAGACTGGATTTGAACTCAGGCATTCTTGCCTTAAGGTTCAGCACTCTATCCATAGATGTAACACCAATGGAAAGTATTTTCCTGAGTTAAGAGAATTTCTGGACCCAGCTCACACTGACTCACAGCCAAGTGTTAAATTTTTAGTGTGAGCATTTACTTATTGTTCTGTTGATTGTTTAAACTTAAGGAAGTGATAGAGAGAATGTCAATAGTGCAGATAAAATTTAAGAGTGTTATGGGCACCTTTTTTTTCTGAAGAGAGTCTTGTTAAGCATCTGTCAACACACTGGCAATCCCTACCAATGTGTTTCTTCCTGTGTATTTGATTATCATGCTAAAGCAGTTGGTCTGAGGGCCTGATGTGTTTGAAATCTAAGATGAACATGAAATTAGTCTGGCTGAATTCATGTGACATCCTGACTAACCAGCATCATTGAATTATAAAGTTCCTAGGAAAAACAAGGAAAAAATTTCCAAAGTCACCAACATAAATAATCCTATCTTAGTTAATTTTAGACTGTATTTATCACCTGATGTACTCCCTAACCTTACAACTCACAATACTACCAACCCTCTCCCCAACCACACACATAAAGAAAGTGTGATTTCATCTGCATGTGGCCTGTTTATTAGCAAAGTATTTAACAGCTTCTTCATGCTTTTATGAGTTTCCATGATTAAAAATAATTCGTCATGTGGTAGCTGAGCTTTCTGTGATGAACATTGCCATCTACGGTTGGCCTGGTCCTTATAGTATGAACAGAAAATCTATCACCAGAAACTTTTCAGTTTGGTTGTTGTGTCATTTCAGTCACATCCGACTCTTCCTGAGTCCATTTAGGATGTTTCTTGCAAAGATACTGGAGTGGTTTGCCATTTTATTTTACAGATGAGGAACTGAGGCAAACAAGGTTAAATGACTTGCTGTAACCAGAATGGCCTTTGTTTTCTTTGAGTGACTCAATTTATCTCATTGAGCCTTGCTGGGTGCTGGGCCCCTACTAGGGCTAACTCCTGGGAGGGCCTAGTTTGCATGTCAGGGACAGCAGAGGCTTTTGGACCACGTGGATTTGGGTCCGACTCTGTTGGGTGTTGACCTGGTCTGCATGGATGTGAACCTCCCAGGGTCCTAGGGGAAGGGGCCAACTCAAGAACTGATTGGCCCTGGTCATTCAGGCAGTGCTTGATGATGTCAAAAACTCTATAAGAGGGGAGAAGATAGCTTGAAGATCCCTTTTCGGTTGGAGCAGCAGCGGGAGCAGTGGCGAGCGTGACTCTGAACCTAGATGTTGGTAACTATGAATTGTATTGGGTCTGTCTGTTGATATTTGTAATGTGTTTGTATTTTGTTCTGAAGTTTGGGGTATTGGTTTTTTCCCCCAAACTAAATGAGTATTCTAAAGTTCAGGGTGCTGGCTGTTTTTTCCCCTGAACTAACTGAATGCTGCCTGTATGCTCCCCTGAACTAACTGAATGCTGGATTAAAGTAAGCTTGTCAACCCCTTCACCGTGCTTTCCTTGGTTAAGCAGATAAAAAGAACCTGTGCTTTCCCAGCGTGCTGGCAGCCTCCTGGGTGCTGGCTGTGAGTGGATCTTACGCCCCCACAGAAGCTGCTAGCCAGATTGTTAAAACACTTGCCCAAGGTCACACAGCTTATAATTGTCTGAGTCTGGATTTGAACTCAGGAAGATAACATCTTCCTGATTCCAAGCGCAGTGCTCTATCCATTGCATCACCTAGCTGCCCATTTTCAGTTTGGTAGAACCCACCAAACTTTGAGTGCTGTAACTATAACCTTTGAGAACCCAGAGCCATCTCTAAGCCACACTGAGGCATCAGAACAAGACTTCTGTGGAGGCATTCTTGAATTTATCCTATAATATGCTGTCATATAATAATCCTATAATGGATATGAGGTGGAACCACGGATAGTGTGATGGACTAAGAGTCAGGAAGACTAGTATGTGTCAGACAGCAGATTTGAACTCAGAGCTTCTTACCTCAAGGTCAGGCACTCTATTCACATATGTTATACCAGTGGAAAGTATTCTTTTGAGTGCAGGGGTGTTCTGGAGCCACCTCAAACTGGCTCATAGCTTACTGTTAAATTGTCCATGTGACAGGTCTTATGCATTGCACATTTTTGGACTTTCTAAATTCATTGATTAGTTGTGCTAATTTATTTTCCCCTCTCTAAAAAAGTACTATTTGCCATATGGGGTGGCTCTCAGGGGAGGGATAAATGGGATACCACGATGATGTATAAAAACAGAAAAAATCAATTTAAAAAAGTACCTTTAATTTTTTTTTCAGGTATTTACTTATTTTTCTGTTGATTGTTCAAATCCTTGTCTAGACACCTACTAGTTCTGTGGCCCTGGCAAAGTCACTTAACCTTTCAACTTCATTCTCCTCATCTGTAATGTGAGGATGATAATAGCTAATGATAATAATAGTAACAGCATTTACAAAGCACCTACTATGTGCCAGGCATTGTTCTAAGCACTTTACAAATATTATCTCAATTGAGCCTCACCACAACCATGGGAAGTAGGCGCTGTCATTATCCCCATTTAACACTTGAGGAAACTGAGGAAGATAGAGGTCAATTGACTTTTCCAAGGTCACAGAGCAAGTAAATGTCTGAGGCCAACTTTTTCTCTCAAAACATTGCTTTGAGTAGTAAATTAAATAAGATGAAATTTGTAAAGTACTTTGAAACTGCTATGTAAAGGCTATTATTAAAATGCTAGCAATAATAGTGGCCGGACAATTTTTTTTTTTTTTAAGAAGTCTCATCCAGGCCCGGAATAAGATTCAGCCATGTGATGTTCCCTTCCTAACACTGAATCTGATTTCTTTTTCCTAAACTCATCTTTAGGTCATCATTACTTCCTTAACCAGTTTCAGATTCTATGTGAGGAGTGCCTTCCCCTCTACCCTTGATAATATTCGTTTCAAGTTATTTATAACACTGCTATCATGTTTCCCCCTTTGTCTCTTGCTTTTCTTTCTAGACTGTATAGATTGATTTCAAACCACCTACACTGCAGTTTCTGCAATTTAGCTCTACTTATCTGATTATACCTCACAAAAGAAGCCAGAAATTTAGCTTAATTATGAAGCTATCATAGCAGAACCAGTCAAAAGAGAGAAACCTAACAATCACAGACAGAATCAAACTCATTTAGGTTCAATGAAGTGAGAGGCACATGTAGCTCCAGAGAACACCAAATTCTGGTGATGGAAAATGTTGCGTTGTGACCCTTTGTGCCTCTCACTAGATTGATGTTTTCCTTTCTCATCTCTGCCATGGACATGCAGGCCAGGTACCATCTCATCCTACTTCTTCTTTCTTTGTGACATTTCAATGTTCTCTGGAAAAGAGAGCACCCTGATGCATTGTTTACTGAAGCTGGGATATTACCAGGTGTGAAAAATGAAGCATGTTTACATTAATGTAAATCACTTACAAGAATGAGGATCAGATGATCAGGAGATCATTAAACAGAAGGAACATCAAAGCAGGAAGGGATGGAGTAGGATAATACAAAGATGATTTGCCAGGGATTTCATAGGCAACATTTGACAATATAGGCAGGAGTCCTTAACCTGAGGTCTGTCACCTTTTTAAATTTTTTTTTTGATAACTGTACTTTAAGATAATTGGTCTCCTTCATAATACCGTGCATTTTTTTGAGAAATTTAGTAACATTATCAAGTACATAGGCTTCACCAGATTGTCAAAATGGATCTGTGAAATACACCTGTTATTGTTGAGTTATTTTTCAGTTATGTCCACCTTTTCGTGACCCCATTTGGGGTTTTCTTGGCAAAGATCCTGGAGTGGTTTGCCATTCCCTTCTCCAGCTCATTTTACAGATGAGGAAACTAAGGCAAACAGGGTTAAGTGACTTGCACAGACACACAGATAGTAAGTGTCTGAGGCCAGATTTGAACTTAGGAAGCTGTCTTCTTGACTCCAGGTCTGGCATTCTATCTACTGTGCTACCTCACTGCCCTATGAAACACACAAACACACATAAAGGGTTAAGAACTCTTGCTATAATGGATAGCTTTCTTTTTAGTCTACATTTGCTTGCTTATTCCCATATGCTTGGGGGAAACATAATCTGCTGGTGAATTTCTAAGGATACACCATCTCTGATATACTTCCAGACCATCAGATATTAAAAAAATATATATTTATCATATGGTAGCCCACTTAGGGTAATCCTTGGACAAAGACACATATCCTATCTCTAAGCCTATCTCATATTACAAAACATTCAAAACCTTTCTAACACTTTGGGCTCAGCTAGCGTTGCTTTCAAAATTCTCCGGAATTCCTAGAATACATTAGGCTGAGCCTTTAGGTAGAAGACTTTCATGGCTATTTTTTGAACCTTTCTTATAATAGTAATTTGGTGGACTGCCAGAAGTCTTCTTTGCGACATAAGAAAAAATGCAGTGCTTCTCTGCTGATTGCTGAATGGTGTACTGCCTTAAAAACAACAACAAAAATAAACAAAACTCCCATTTATTTAAGGTGCTTTGTATGTTGTAACTAATTTGATCCTTAAAACAATCCTGGAGGTGAAGCATTATTATCCCCATTTTGTATACAAGAATAATTGAGGATTTCACAGATATGTAATTTGTCCAGAAATAAGTAGTTAAGGGGTGGAGCAAGAACCTAAAGTGAAGTCCTTTTAATTCCAAAGCTAGTCCTCTGACCTCCATGTATAATGGCACTCCAAAGACAATGCTCTTCTTTGGAAAGGTGGTTTTGAACATCATTCCAATAAAGTTACACAGAGCTGGTTACTAAAGGTGATAGTCACAATATTTCTAAATTCGTCTCTTCTCTCTGGGTTAATGGGTTATGAGGAAGATTCTTTGAAAGGGGAGATTAAAGTTCATTAGCATTTAATGTCTTAATCTTTATCAATGGATGTCATAGAACTGTTCATAACATCCTGAAAATAGCTACCTTGTTAAGGATTAAAGCTTTAAACTATCTTAAGTGTTCATATCATGAACTGGGTTTGAAAGGTGCTGTCTAGGTTGTGCCATCCATTTAGATATAACAGCCGACACACAACACATTGGAGAAGTCAAATCTGTTCAGAATCAGAATGCTGCCATCAACCCTGGGGAAAGGCTAATCATGTAATGATCTACAAAAGAAATGCAGGGACAGATATAGATTAGCTTGGCTATATATTGGGTGGCTAAGAATGAATTAGCATAATCATAAATTTGTTCCAATTACACAAGGTAATTATCAGAGACCAGCTTACAGCATTAGCAAAATGAAATCAGTTAACTATATCTGCATTCCAGGTAGGTGAAGTAGGGTTGACAAGCCTGTTTTTTAAATGTCATTTCATCTGGGGTCTATTTGTTTGTTCTGTACTCTAAATAGGACTCCCTTTTGCTAAAGAGACATAAAGCTATCATAAAAGAAATCCACATTCTGGGGCCAAATCCTTAGATAATTGGGGATAAAAGAAAAATTATAGGACATCTAACCCACCTCCATGAATTTCACAAGAAACTCAGGCCAACAGAAATGCATAACAGATATGTGTATATAATAGCTTAAGGTTTACATATTTATTATTACATTTGATCCTGACCCCAACCCTGTGAGAAAGATACTGTTGTTGTGGTGTTCAGTAGTTTCAGTCATGTCCAACTCTTTGTGCCTCATTTAGGGTTTTCTTGGCAAAGATGCTGAAGTGATTTGCCATTTCCTTCTCCAGCTTATTTTACAGATAAGGCAAATATGACAAACAGGGTTAAGTGACCTGCCCAGGGTAAGTGATAGCAGATTTAAACTCAGGATCCTCCTTTCTGAGCCTTTCTGACTCTAGGTCCAGTGCTCTATCCACTGTTCCACCTAGCTGCCAAGAAGGATGCTACAGAGTCTATCATTTTGGCTTTCATTGAATAGCCAACAATAGGTCCTAGGCCAAGCCCCACTTGGTCATTGTTTGGGCTCTGATTGGCTCAGAGTGAATGTAAATAGCAACTGTTTCTGTTTTGGCCAGAAATCCCAAGGGTCTTCCTTTCCCGGATTGATTTTTTTCTTTTCTTTTTTTAACCAGGTAAAGAGGCCATTCTTTGCCTCATTTCTTACCTAGGCAGTCAAATTGAGACCTGTTAAAGACTTCTTAACTTAAAAAGGCCAAGGTCTCCCACAACATCCAGGACCATCTCTGGTCATCTTGATCTATATCTCAACACTGGATCCAGATGGCTCTGGAGGAGAAAGTGAGGCTGGTGACTTTGCAGAGTCTTCCCTCACTTAAATCAAATTCACTTGCATGTCATGGCATCACCTCCTTGATGTCACAGTCCTCTTTGAGAATGAAAGACAAACAACAACAACAACAACTTTTAAGGAAACTGGCATTCAAAAAGAGGTGAACTCAGAAATGCACAGCTAGTAAAAGTTAGAAATGGGACTCGAATCTATACCTCTTCTAAGTCCAGGTCAAATATTTTTGCCATTCTACCAAGTTTCTATGAATACTGAATGGCTATTGTCCAAGGTCACTCAGCTAGGACATGGTACTTTTAAAATTCACTTAAATTTATGAGTAGTCTCAAAATATTGATTGGCAATAAACAGTGATGAAGGCTTTAGTCCCCTATTCCCAACAAAAGTGCTATGTTTTAGAAACAAAGCACTGTTTTGCAAATGTAGTGACATGTCTATTAAGACTGTATGCAATCTCTAGCATCTAACTCTAGCATTAGCAACTACTCCATAGATTCAAATAGCCCCAGGTAAGACTGTTGGATAGTTAAAATAGGACTGGATTTGGACTCAGACAACTGGGGTACAAATCCCTGCTGTGTTGTTTACTGTTGTTTACTATCTTTGTGACTGTGGGCAAGTCATATAACCTCTCTCTGCTCTGGTTCCCTTATCTGTAAAATGAGGGGAGTTAGAATAGATTACCTGTGAGGTTCCTTCTAGCACTAAATCTATGATCCTATCAGTTAGGTTATTTTGGTCCTTCATTGCCCTAGGCAAAGGCATGCACAGATATATCCTGACTCTTCCTTTTATTCCTTAGGTAGTGCATTAGTCAATGAGGTTAGGTAAAATTCAGCTTTTCTTCTCTTTCTAGGGCTAAATGAGGATACTCTAACACCATTATTCTGGAAGAAAATTGACACCTCTCTCTCTCTCTCTCTCTCTCTCTCTCTCTCTCTCTCTCTCTCTCAGTCCTGGGTTCCAATGACATTAAAAAAAAAAAGGAAAAGGGTCTATATGTACAAAAAATATTTATACCAGCTCTTTTTGAGATTGTAAAGAATTGGACATTGAGGGGATGTCCATCAATTGGGGAATGGCTAAACAAGTTGTGCTTTACGATTGTGAAGGAATACTTTTTTGTTCTAAGAAATGACAAACAAAATGCTTTCGGAAAAACACTTACATGAACTAATGCAAAGTGAAGTAAGCAGAACAGGGAGAAATTGTATAGAATAACAGCAACATTGCATGATGAACAACTGAATGACTTGGCTAATCTCAGCAATACAATGATTCAAGACAATTTCAAAGGATTTGTGATGAAAAAACTGATGAAATCTGAATGCAGATTGAAACATATATACACATATATGTGTATATGTGTATACATCTCTTTCTTTTTCATTCTTTTTTTGGGTCTGTTTTCTTTTGTGACATGACGAATCTGAAAATATGTTTTGCATGACTGCAGATGTAAAATATAAATAAAATTTCTTACCTCCTCAAGGAAGGGGGAAGGAGAAAATAAGGAACTCAAAAATTTAAAAATGTAAAAATTGTTTTTACACATAATTGGAAAAATAATAAAAATATGGAAAAAAGAAGTCCTGGGTTTAAATTCTGGCTTTCTTGAACTGGAATTCATTATCTTCGTCTGTAAAATGAAGGAATGGGGGAATGGGGCTTGTCAAAGGTTCTTAAACTGGAAGCTATAAACTTTTAACATATATAAATAGATAAGGGTACTTGAATAAAATTGATTTTCTTCATAATCTTATGTATTTTATTTTATGCATTAAAAAGTTATGATGAAAAGGCATCCATATGCTTCAACAGATTGCCAAAGGTGTCTATGATGCTCACTAAAAGGTTCATATCCACTGGACTAGATTATCTCTCAAGGTCCCTCAAGTTCTAACATTTTTTAATTCTATGGATCATTATTAACCTGCACAATAATCTATAGGGTGTATTATAATTTTATTTCTAAGCCAATCCCCTTCCTATTTCTCTCAAGAAAGGTTCTTTGATCTGGCATAAGAGACCATTAGCGGCCTATGCATTCATGTAAATAATCATTTTTTACTCAGTAGAAGTATAAGTGAGCATGGCTTCCTTTCACCTTCTATCAGGGCATGTTCAGTAATGTCCCTATAAAAGCACATCCCAAAAGGATGCAGTATCTGAGAAGCTCTAGCCAAAATAACTAAGAGTACTCCTCCCAGGAAGGTACCACATTTGAGTTTCAGTTCAATCCAACTGGGAGGAAATTTATTCAAGTTGTACTGGGTCTGTGTCATATCATCTTGATCTATGAGATCCCATGGGATGGAGCTCTAAAAATGCCCAAATACAAAAACAAGATATCAAAATTCTCTCTTTATTGTCATGTATCTAAAACAGAAGTGGGGGAGGGCGAATACATGGGGATGGATATATATATATGTATATATATAAATACATGTATATATATATATATATATTGCTGAAAGTGGAAGTCCATCCAACAGGGAATTTGGAAAGATGACCCATTGCTTTGGAATATCCAATATCCACATTGCTATATGACTGTTAGTTTCTTAGCTACACCAAGGGACCATTCTATGATGCAAATAACTATTTTCTATTTTATCTGCAGACCTATTCTTATTTGATCAGTTTAATCCAAATCACAGAATGTTGGAACTGGAAGAGGACAGAGATTATCTAGTCCAGCCCCATTGTTTACAGAGGGAGAAATTAAAACCCAGAGAAAGGAAGTGATTTCCATATATTCATGTGGCTAAAAAGTGGCAAGGTTGAAAGTCAAACCAAGATCCTCTTATTTCATGTCTAGAGTTCCTTTCACAGAATCATACTTCCTCTCAGTGGTATTCTGGAAACAAATCCTGTGGGTGATGAGCTGATTGTAAAATTTTCAGTAGGCACATTTACACCTTTTAAATCAGCAAATATTATAAATTAGGACTTGATTTATTGCTTTGTTGATTGACTAGACTTAAGAAAGTGATGGAGAAAATGTTAATAATGCAGATTAAACTTGTGTATACACATACATATACATATATTATAAACATGTATATATGTGTGTATATATACATATATGTATATATACATATATGTGTGTATGTATATATATATATATGTGTGTGTGTGTGTGTGTACACACATAAAATATCCCCCCCCCCCCAGAGAGTCAGTTGTTAAACATTTATCAGTTTACTCCTGTTTCCTGATCTATAGAAACATCAAGTGTCATGTGATCTTGTATTGCTTGGAGGGAACTTACTACTTCAGACTGTGGTTTCTAACTCCACTAAGGGTTCATGTAAATGAAATTCTATTGTTTGCATGTGTCATACTTACTTTAGCTGACCATATACTTTCATTAATAGCATAGTTATTCACTTTTGCTTTTATACTTTTGAAAAAAAATACAGTTGTGTGGGGCGACTCACATCCCAAGGGGGATTTAAAGTGAACCAACTTCACAAATCCAGCATTTTCTCTTTTGGGGAGGGTGTTTACATTTCTCATTTTTAATCAGTGGTCAATTAAACTGGACAGTTTCCTATCTGTTGCTATCCAGTTTATCCTCTACTTTGCATTCTGATTTTCATGAACTCACACAAAGCTCCTGTTTGGTTTTCACAACACTGCAGGGAATGTTTAAAAAACAAACTCAATTGCTTTCATACCTTTTTTTTTTAACTGAGTGAAAATAAGATTTTGCAACCTCCTCTACTTCCCATGCCTTTCCCCACCCTGCCTTTTTAATTTAAATTTTGGTTCTAAAATCAGCTTACAATGTTCCATTAATGTCACTGAGGGGAAACACTAGTTTCCCTTGCTGCTGACAGAATATTCTAAAATCCACACTCTTTTCCCCTCCTCTTTTTATTATTACATTATCTTAGCCTTGCATATACCCTGTGCATAAAACATTAATAGGTTCAGTCTTCTTTTTTATTGAAAGAAGGCAAAAAAAGGACTACCTGTCTACCTTCCCTCTCACTTTGCATTTTCTATTCACAAAAAAATTAAATGGCTTTGTGAATCCTGACCCATGATGAATTGCTTCTGGCCAAAGGGTACATAGGAGCCTAGAAGTGCCTCGGGGCCTTAGGATGGTCAAGATCCAGTTGTTCATATAATAGGAGGGGAACATAATATATGTGTACAAACTGAGTGCTCTAAATATTAAGGGAGCATTATAGAATAATTCAAGTTGGGAGAGTTCAATCAAGGAAGATTTCTCTGGAGACTGAGGAGTGAAATATGGGACACATGTAGAGTCTAAGTCAGCAGGGATAAGATAGTTCATGTACAGTGTAAAGATAGGGAGACTAGAATGGTCTAGTCTCTAGAAGGGGATTGGAAAGAAAACCAAAACGAAAACCAAAACCTTATATGATTGCTAGGGAGAAAGATTCTGATATATTGCCCTATGAGAAGGAGAGAGAAACCTTAGACCAGGGGTAGGGAACCTGTGAGGTCATACGTGGCCTTCTAGGTCCTCAAGTGTGGCGCTTTGACTAAATCCAAACTTCATAGAACAAATCCCCTTAATAAAAGGATTTGTTCTGTAAAACTTGGACTCAGTCTAAAGGCTCTACCCAAGGACCTAGAAGGTCACATGTGGCCTCAAGGCCACAGGTTTCCACCTCTGCCCTATACTATCAGCCCCCAAGGATGGAGACACTTTGGAAACATCATAGTCACTGTTGGGAAAGGTCCAGATTGGGCAGGGATCAGAGTGGGATATTTTAAAGCCACATCTAGCTTCTTATACTGTATTCTTGCTAATGAAGTATTAGGCTCAGTTATTTCTACCTATTGAGGAAACATCAGAGCTGTCAGGGTTCTAAACTTTGGATTTGTGGAGTTAAAACTCAGCCACCCAGCACAGCATGGCAAGTCTTCAACACAGCATAATGAATTTGGTGAGTAGGTTTCAAAGAACCCCAAGAAAGAATAGGTAGATCCCATGGAACAAAATTCAACTGGGCAAAGTGAACAGGACCTCTCAAGAATAAAATTCTAATGACCAGAAATAAAAATACAATGTGGAATGGAGAGTTATTTAAACACTATGTGGATGCATAGGAACCTCATTAATCAACATAGATTTGAAAGACATGTGGAATGGGAGAATATGTGATGTCAACAAGTTGATTGATAAATGGGGAGAGGTGTCATACTGAATGGGGGCTCAGGAGCAACAGTTCTAAAAAGTTCAGCCTCTTGGTGTTACTCTTAGAATTGAGGGAAATGATGTCATTGCTATCGGGGATTCAATGAGAGAGAGAGAGAGAGAGAGAGAGAGAGAGAGAGAGAGAGGAGGGGGGGGGGGGGGGAGAGAGAGAGAGAGAGAGAGAGAGAGAGAGAGAGAGAGAGAGAACTTCCAGAATGAGTGCTAAACTTGACAGCAAGATAAAAATAATACTGGATGAAGGAGAACAAATGGAAAGGTTGTACAAGGATGGGGCTAGGGGGAGTACTAAAATTCAGAAGGGCCTAAAGGTAGTGATCAGCTTTAAAGAGTACAAAGGCCCTTTTAAAGCTCCATTTCGATTTTTATAGCACATCTTTTTGTGGTGGCAAAGAATTAAAATGGAAAGAATGCCCATCGATTGGGGAATGGCTGAACAAGTTGTGGCATATGAATGGAATGGAATATTATTGTGCTGTAAGAAACGATGAGCAGACTTACATGAACTGATGCTGAGTGAAGTGAGCAGAACCTGGAGTACATTGGACGTAGTATCAGCAATATTGTGTGATGCTCAACCATGCTGTATTTAGCTCTTCTCAGCAACACAATGATCCAAGACAATTCCTACAGACTCATGATGGAAAATGCTATCCACATCCAGAGAAACAACTATGGAGTTTGAAAGCACATCGAAGTACACGATTTTACCTTTTATTTTGCTTTTTTTGTTTGTTTGTGGCTTTCCTCTTTTGTTCTGTTTTTTTTTTTCATAATATGACTAATGTGGAAATATGTTTACATGATTGCACATGTATAACTTTTATCAGATTGCTTGCTGTTTCGGAAAGGGAGGATGGGAGGGAGAGAGGGACAAAATGAAACTTAAAATCTTATCAAAATGAATATTGAAAATGATCTTTACATGTAATTGGAAAAAATAAACTATTATTTACAAAAAAATATAAAAAGCTACATTTGGGGAAAGAAAATGAGGAAAGGAATAAGACCATTGCGTTCTGCTAAGGAAATTTTTTTTTTCTTACCAGAAAGAACAGAACATAAATATATAAGAGGGAATTTACACTTAAGACCAAAAGAATACCTAGCTACCTTGACAACTTCAAGTCACTATGACCAACAATAGCCCAATACTGAAATAACTGTCAGATGCTATTGCTGAAACATTGACAGCAATCTTGACTTTAATTTCTAGAACAAATCTTGACCACATTATTAAGAGGGTGGCTTATCTGCACTTAGAAAAGAGAAGTGATGAGTAAGAGGCCAGAATGACTCCTTAAGAAACAATTTATATGAGAAAATAAATTTGTTAGTTTATTTTTTTAAATAGAAGTATATGTGCGTGGGTTCTACAGATGTGGAATGTTACATATATTTTCAGATGAAGTCACTGTATTATTAGTTTTATTTAATTGTTTTGTGTTGTCACAAGAGATCTTTCACAGAGTGGGGATCTTCTGTACATGTTTATAATATAAAAACAAAACAAAAAACAAAACATCAACAGAACTTAAAAATCACTAAAAGAATTCATTATAGAGAAAACTCATTTATATTTTGAAAGGGTTACTAGATTTGGTATATACAAAAATCTTACTTTGTCAAATGCTTCATCATGGCAAAAAAAAAATCAACCTGGATTTTTAAAGGCTGTTAGTGGAACACAAACACTGCAAAGCAGGAAAGACGATGCGTATAGTTCTGGTGATGGCCTACGTAGGCTTTCTATACAAGGACTAGCCTAGTCGAATTAGAGAAGTGTAATAACAATTGAGTTGGGACTTTCTCACTGTTTTAAAATGATTAATTGTCTTTGAGTCTTGCTAGGTGCTAAGACCTAGGCCCAAAACCCAATTAGGTGCTAAACCTATGTGGGTGTGATTTGGTAACCAAGGTGGGGCCCCAGGTGGGGCTAACTAACCCAGTGGGTAACTAACTAAGGGCCTAGTTTACACATGAGTTTTAGTGATAGGTTTGGGACATCAGAGGCTCTTAGACCACGTGGGTTTAAGTCACCTCTTTGTGACAATTCTAGGTCACATGGGTGAGTTGCATGTGTGATTCACCCTGGACCCTGAAAAAGATATAAAACCAGGGGTTGGCTTTCTATCTTTTGGAGCTCTTACCCACAGCCATGGTGGCATAAGTGACTCTGGACTAGCCCTTGTTATGAGCTCCCGGGCTGAACTTAGATGTTGGTAACTATGAATTGTATTGGGTCTGTCTGTCGATGTTTGTACTTTGTTTGTATTTTGCTCTGAAGTTCAGGGTGCTGGTCTTTTCCCATGAACTAAGTGAATGATATTTGTATGCTGAATGAAAGTAAGCTTGTCAACCCCTTAACATTGCTTTCCTTACTAAAGCAGATCAAAAGAACCTGTGCTTTTGCAACATGTTGGCAGCTTTCTGGGTGCTGGTTGTTGTTGGATCTTACATGCCCACAGAAGCTGCTATCCGGATTGTGGAAACAAGAAGCCTATTGATGGTTGGCCAGTATGTCATAAAATCTTTGTCCATGACAACTGTGGAATTTTTTGTGTCTTCAGTGATAGTGGAAGTGTTAGAAAAGGAGGCAGACAGGGCAGCTAGGTGGTGCAGTGAGTAGAGTGCTGGCCCTGGAGTCAGGAGGACCTGAGTTCAAATGTGACCTCAGACACTTGACACACTTACTAGGTGTGTGACCTTGGGCAAGTCCCTTCACCCCAATTGCCCTGCCTTCCCCCCTCAAAAAAAACAAACAAAAAAAGAAAAGGAGGTGGATGCTTTTAAGAAAAATGTAGTGTTTAGGCCTTCTTTAAATATCATTATCTATTAGGGTTAGGGATGTGACCTGTGATTTCATTGGCATAGGGAATTACTGGGTGAGGAAACTAGTTCTACTAATGAAGTTCAGCACCTTCTCTGCAGCTTATTGTCTGAGAACAGTTCTTAAACACTTTTGTGTATCATGGATCCCAGTGGTAGACTGGTAAAGCCTACAGAGCTCTTTTCACAATAAGGTATATAAATGCATAAAGTGAAATACATAGTATTACAAAGAAAACCAACTTAACTGAAAAACAGTTAACAAAATACATTTTTTTTTAAGTCCACACACTCCCAGTTCCAGAACCATATGAGAGGTCACATAGCCGGTATATATCAGAGGCAGGGGTTGATTCCAAGTCTTCTTGGCCTCAAGCTCAGCCCTATAAGCACCATGTCACACTGCTTCATTTTATCTATCAGTACTCTAAATATCACATCCTTGCCCAGACACACTGTCATACAACTAAAGGAACTGAGTCATATCAATATTAACAATCTTCATATAAATGAAACCGGAAAATAGAAGGGATCACAGCTACCTTGAAGGATGACTCACACACTCTCTTTGGAGAGGCAAATACGTGAGTTCGCAAACTTGATTTCTTCATGGGCCCAAAAGTCACAGAAAATATCATTTCTTAATATACTTGGTCATCTTGTCTTATAGTACTCATAATGAACATCACCAAAAATATCACCATGAAGGTAATTACTGCTAATGTGCTAACATTTGGTGCAAAAAAATGAATAGGTGGAGAAAATGCATGAAGGATGTGACAGGATATTCTAAACTTAAGTAACATATTCAGTGATAGTCAACTAGTCAAGTCAAAAAGCATTTATCAAGTACAACTGTTCATGGGAGGATGCTATATATTTGTATATATATCATCCTCCACATACATAGATATGTGTGTATATATATATATATATATATATATATATACAGAGAGAGAGAGAGAGAGAGAGAGAGAGAGATGTGTATCTGTTTATATATTGGAAAATATAGCTCTTTGGAGACCAGGTAAAGTTTTGTTTTGTTTTGTTTTATTTCATTTATCTAAGGGTCTAGGATTGGGTTGCGATTACAAAATAGCCTCATAGGAAATTATAAAGACCGTACGAAAGGAATCTTGAGAAGAGTCAGAAAAGAAGGCCATGTCATGAGGCAGTAATCCCACATCCAGAGAAAAGTTTAAGAAATTGGTTCTAGAACTGTTGAGAAACATATCCAGCTTTTAAAAAGAATCTGTCTAGGGCCAAGAGACAGGACCCTGGATTAACTACCAACTAAAGATAATTGACTCTAGAACCAGGATCTGGAAAAGAAGGGTTAAATGGGGAGGAGAGCAAAAAAAAAAATCCAAATATAGCTTCTTCTAGCATGAAAAAGCACCCTCATTTTCCTGTAACTTTATAACTTTTTGTTTTACTTTGAAATTTTAAATCCCCCATATATTTTGGGGGAAATAATTTTTAAAAACACCAATTGTTTTGTTCTAATTTTAGGAAATAGGACAAGGCAAAAAAAAATGGAACCTCATATGCCTTTCTGCTTCATCATGGGGGAGAGTTGGGGGTGGTAGCAATGAAACCTTAGAAGGAGGAGCCAGAATTAGCCAACTCCCACATTCTCATCCTCTAAGAGGAACAATGACGTCACCAGGTTGATGTCTTTAATTGCTCTCACTCAGGAATTGGACTTAAATGAGGCAAAGCTGTGCAAAGTCCTCAGCCTCACTCTCTCTTCCTGAGTCACAGAAGTCCCATGACTCATTAATGGAAAAGAAATGAAGGGGGATGAGGTTAAAAAACTATAGCCCTATGTCTCAAATAAGGTTTCCAAACCGAGTGTCAGGGAAGTTACAGGCAGGCCTAGGAAATCTCTGTGTGTTTCAAATCCCTTGGGTGTTTAAACAGTAGAGAATACTGTAGAGAATTCAGTGGAGAATTAGGGACTTTCTTATTGAACTCAAATAGTGCCAAAATCAGCATAAACTATATCTTCCTCAGACAAGTTAGCCAGGGTTGAATAAGCCAGCATATTCATTCTCTGCATTGTTAATTTCCATATAGAGGTCTTACCAAGGAGTTGGGGCTGCTTTGAATTTTAATAGGTGACAGGCCCTAAATGTTCTAAGGATTATTGTCTAAAGAACTTTCTGGGGGGCTGCCAATAAGGGACCAATAAGAGTGGTCCCCTGGATTGGCTGGAGATAGTGTCTGTGCCATAGCTAATGCTCATCAATGACTTAGTCTGGGTAAGCAATTCCATTTGCATGTTAATAGCCTACTTACTTAACTGTTGCCATTGGGGACTCTTAGCACATCAGAGTGTTTTTAAAACATAGCTTTGAGACACTAAAGAGTTAATCTAAGCACACTTTATCATATCACATCAATCAACACTGTTAACTAGGTCTAATGAAGATAGCAGCTGTTAAGTGAAACAAGTTCCTAAGAAAAGCGAGCTTGGAATGATGAAAAGGGTGCTGCTCTAGAATATTTCTCTTCATCTGAGTTCTAATGCTGAATCTACTAATCACTAAGTATCTAGAAGTTACCTCACCTCTCTGTGTCAATTAAATGACGGACCAGATAAGCTCTAAATTCTGTTCCCCCATTCTCATTTTGCCACAATCCCAGATTCCCATCCCCCAATGACTCACTCTAAAACTACCTACCCAGTCTTCTCTACTCTCTGAAATACTTGCTCTCTTAGGTTAAAATAATGAGCCTATTTTGATGCTCATTCAATTTATATTCATCAACAAATAAAAATTCTAGAAGCTATCGTCCCTCGAAACCCAGGATATTCTGCTTCCTTTCTCAACAAGTTCAGTATCTGTCCCACAGTTTTTCTCTTCTTCCCAATCCCTGTCCTCGTACCTGAGGTCTTCAATGTACTTAATGATACTCTCTCAAACATCCAAACTCCATGTTCCTCAACTTACTCATTTTCCATGAGCTAATCCTCCATCCCACCACAACTATACACAGAGATGGTCATACTCTTCATCTTGCCATCACCACAAGTGTTCCGTTCCCATGTTCATGAACTCTGAAATTCCTTGATCTGATTGAAATCTATTGTCGTTTGACTTTCCCCTCTGCCTTGAAAACCCTAAGCCTGTCCTTACTAAGAATTCCAATTTCTTCACTCTTCAATGCTCTCCCAAGCTATCATCACTGCCCTGACTACACTTCCCTCTCTTCCTTATCTTCCTACCTTTGTGAATCAGTTTAACTCTGTACTGTTCTCTTCTCTCAAGTCTCTTGCACAATATCCTGCAACACTGGCCTGACAAGCCACAGCTTTGGATTATTCCCACCATCCTTTGACTTTGCTCCTCCTCCAGTACTGCTGGACAAAGCTAGAAAATTATGAAACCATGTTAATTGGGTCCACTACAAATTTATAATCATCTCTAAGCCTTCAATGCAGCAAGACATTCCTTTTTACACCTCCTTAATTGATTTATCATAGCACCTATCACAATGGATTTTCCAAATTTTTCATTGCTCCTCAAACCTCCCGTGGTTCCCACTCCCACTATTGTCTAACTTGAGAACATTGTCTCATATTTTACTAAAGAAAAAAAAAACAGACCATTCACTAAGATCCCTCTCTCCTCCTTTTCATCTCTCATCACTACATGTTTTCCTGTCACACATGATGAAGGCCCTTCTCTTTGCCTCTTTCTTGCTTTGCCAAGGAATCCCATTCCTTCCAGTCTTCTTTAGAAGATCACTTCTTCTATCAGCCTCATTTTCTCATTAGTCTTCAGTCTATCCCTAGCTACTGCTCTGCAGCCTAAAAACATACCTATGTCTTTCCCATCTTCAAAAAACCTTCACTTGATCCCCACTATCTACTGTCCTATGTATCTCTTCCATTTTGTGACTATATTCTTTGAGAAGACCAACCAGTTCATTTCCTTTCACTATCTTCTTAACACTATACTATGGCTCCCTCACCATTCAGCGAAAACAGTTGTCTCTAAAGTTCAAACCTAGTGGCATTTTCTTAATTCTCATCCTTCTTGACCTCACTACAGACCTTTTCTCCTTACTTTTGATCATCCCCTTCTCCTTGATGTTCCCTTCTCTCTAGGTATTTGTGACATTGCTCTTTTCCTGGCTCTCCTCTCTGATTTCTTCTCAGTATCCTTTCCTGCATGTTTATTCAGGACATGCCCACTAAATGATGGTATACCTTAAGGTTCTTTCCTGGTCTCTCTTCTTTCTTCTTCTATACTACCTTGACTGGTGTTTTCCACAGCTTCTATGATTTCAGTGATCATATCTATGAAGATGATTCTTAGATCTGTTTATCCAGCCCCAAACTCTTACCTAAATTTCTGTCTCCTATCTCCAACTATCTACTGGAGATCTCAAATTGAACATCCTATAGATATTTTAAATTTAATCCATCTGAAATTGAACTCATTATCTTTATCCCCAAAGCTCTCCCTTCTTCCTAATGTACCCTATTATAGTTCAGGGTACCACCGTCCTCCAAACAAGCCAGTCTTGCAACTCAGGTGCTATTATCCTCAAATCCTCACTCTTATTTCAATATCCAATTGAATATGTATCACAATATCCAATCAGTAGCCAAGTCCTATTGATTTTGCCTTTACAACATCTTTTATATGGAACCCACCCTTCTTTCCTCTGACACTGCAACCACCTGGGTGCTGGCCCTTATCCCTTGACACCCAGGCTATTTCAATAAAATTCTGTTTGACATCACTGTTTCAAGTGCCCCAACACTTTAGTCCATCCTTCACTCAGCTATCAAATTTATCTTCCTAAAGCGCAAGTATGACCAGTTACCCCTAGTCAATTGACTCCAGAGATTCCCTATTACTTTCAGAATCAATTTTAAAATCATCTGTTTGGCTTTTAAAATCTTTAACAACCTCACCCCTTCCTCTCTCTCCAGTCTTCTGCTACCATATACTTCTCCAGATACTCTTTAATCCAGTGACAACCAACCCTCTGCTATTCTTCACAAAAGACTCTCCAAATCATACTTCATACATATTTTCTCTAGCTGTCCTCTATGCCCAGAATTCTCTCCCTCCTCATTTCTACCTTTGGGCTTCCCTGGCTGTCTTAGGTCTGAGCTAAAGTCCCACTATCCTCAAACAGCTTTTCCCAATCCCCCTTAATGCTAGTACCTTTCCTCTAAGACTAGTTCCAATTTATCATGTATATATCTCATTTAAACATAATTGTTCACATGTCTCCTTGAGAGCAGGGCTGTCATTTTTTCTTTCTTTGTATTTCCATGCTTAGCATAGTGCTTGGCACATAATAGCCACTTAAATGCTTGTTGACTTGTTGACTAAATTACTGGAATTGCTAAAACAAGTATAATCTAATGACAGGCTAATTTTTAATGAGCATTTGCTAGTTGGTGGCTATTAGTGGGGCATTAATGTTTTATATAGACACAGATGCTTTGTTCTCCTGGGTTAATCTATTTCAAATGAATGAGCACATTTTCTTATAAGAAAAAAATCTAAAGGATGGCACAGATGTGGTGTATGTACCATTTATGGGATAATTCAGTTATGTTCATATATGGATATATAATACTTTTCTGTATGAAAAGGCAGCATAACACAGTGGAAAGGATATCCTTGTGGATTCTAGTATTATCTCTGTCACAAACTAGTTTTATGCTATTTGCCAAGTCTCTAAAACTCAGTATCCTCACTGACAAAATTAAAGTACTGAAAATAGAATGTTCAAATGGGATGCATCATTAGTGACCATCTATGAAAGATGCATTAAAAAGAATGCTAAAGTTCATTCTTAAGAGATATCCCTTAATTATAACATCTAACCGGTGCTACACAGAGAAACATATAACCATCTCTCTGATATCTCTGTTCCGAAAACAAAAAACCTATGACACCAGGCTCTACAGGGTAATAATCAACAGAAACAATGTGAGCTTGTGATCCTTAGGTCATGGATGATAATTTTATAGGTTGAGCTACAAAACAACTTTATAGTTCTGCAGTTAAGATGAGGCTCTGCCCTTTAAGTACATCTGACTCTCTAGTGTGGTCACTAACCAGAGAACACACACATGCATCAGAAGTAATGTATCCAGAATGTCAGTTCTCCTTGAAAAGAGAAATCAATCGTCTTCTGGATGCAAGATAAAACTGTGGCCAGTTTAATATAAGAAAGGTCAATATCTGGCTAACGGTCACAACAATTTTCTTACAACCTCTATCTTTCATTTACTAACTCGTGCTCTTGTTAAAAAGGAAAATTAATAGATGGTTCTCAACCTCCTTTCCATTTTCAAATACATTCCAGAACAATTATTTGTTGTCTACATTTTCCAATACAAACAGAGCACATAAATATACATACCAACCCAAGAAGATCCTTTTTTTGGGAGGGGGTGGGGGAAGTGGATTGTAAATTATATGGGATTTGGAGCTAGGAATATGTTTTTGAGGATCATTGTAATCAATTCCCATCTTCCTCATAGGATCATACAATTTTCCTGGCTTTTGTATATTTTTTTCCTAATAAACTATTATGATAAATTATATGAAAATGTCCAATGTTGCCTTGTCTAGATGTTATCATTTGTTATAAGATCAGATGCATTTTGATATTTGAGTTGGAAGGGTCCTCAGGAACACCCTTATTTTCCAGGAAAAAGAGGCCCAGGAAAGTCAAATGGCTTCCCCAAGACAAAGAAAGGTAGGCATCAAGAAGCACTCAGAGTGAAGTTTGAACAGTATCCTCTGTTTTGAGAACCAGTCCCCTTTCTACTGTCACATGCTGCCTCTTGTCTTTCCAATTCTAAAATAGTTTTAATAATTGAAAGGGAGAATAATGGGAGAAAGAGAAAGAACAGAGATAGACACAGGAAAGAAACATACCCACCCACAGGATTGAGAGAAAGACTGATTTTATCTACTAGGTAGCCAACAAAGGCACTCTTATTTACAGATTTGGATTTTTATCTGGTCAGTGCATATATTAGGGAAAAGACAACAAAGCAGCAGATATGCTACTTCTGCAGCTGTCACTGCTTTCAAAAGAGCAAAGCCATTTAGATATTCAAGGCATGAAAAAGACTGGAGCTAGACAGACCCAGGGCAGCCAGGATCAGTAGTTACCAGGAACCTGAGCTGGTCAGTGGGGATTGGTAATGGGGTGGGAGAAAAGGATAGGGTGCTAAGAGGAAAGGCTGAGGCGGATGTGCATACAATCATTTTCAGAAGACCTCAACCCACTCTCAGCTTTAGGAAGCCAAAGAAGAGTGGCTGGGTGGAGGGCTTCCCTAAGCATATCCCTATTGTAATACTGACAGGCTGGAACCTTCCAGAGAAGGTATAGACATTCAAATTCCACCACCACCACCACCACCACAACCACCACCACCACCACCACCACCACAAGATGGGGTTATTGAAAGTTATGCCCATTGTTTCCAGACCTGCTTGTCGCTCAGTGTTGGGGGAGGCATCACCAAGTCCCCTGATACTTGTGATATAGTCAGGTCATCCCCTACCTGTATGTACCTGGAAATTGTCACTTAATTGGCTGCCTTAGAGAGGAACTGAGATGCAAGGATCCCACCTCTTTTGCTAAGCTGTGTGAAATGTCTTTATGTCATTAAGAAAATTACCAATAAAAAAGCTGGCACCCACCTTGAAGTTATCACTGATCTCCAGTGATCAGCTTGTCAGTGTGTTACTACCTGGAAATACTTATAATAAAGTCCTTTTTAATTCTCTTTGTCCTGAGTTTTGCCTCATTAATCAGGGTGAAAGCCCAAGCGAAGAATTTTCCCTTCAACAGGATGAAGTGTTTATGTTTAGCCTGAAGAAGACTTTGAGAGGGGAAAGAGGAGGTGGAACCGTGATTAAGTGTGTCCAGGTTTGACATCCTGCATAGTTTTGGAGATTATCCCTTGTTAGAATGGAAAATAATTGGTAGTTAGCTAGCTGAGGGTTATGTATTTACTTATCTGTGTACACTTTATACATAGAATATGAGCTCCTTGCATATCGAGGTGGTGCAATAGAGCACCAGGCCTGCAGTGAGGAAGGCTTGAGTTCAAATTTTCTTAAGCAATAGCTGTGTGACCCTGGGCAAGTCACTTAACCCTGTTTGCCTCAGTTTCCTTTACTGTAAAATGAGCTGGAGAAGGAAATGGCGAACCACTCCAATATCTTTGCCAAGAAACCCCAAACTGGGTCCCAAAGAGACAGAGGATACTGAACAAAAGCTTCTTAAGGTCAGGGACTGCTTTTTGCTTTGTCTTTATACATCCAGGTCCTAACACAGTGCATGGCATATGGTAGAAACTTAATAAATGCTTTTTGAATGGAATTCACTTGTTTTGGCCTTAAAAGGCAAAAATAGCATGAACAAGCCAAAAAAGAAATGGGAGAGAGGACTTGGTGTCAGCATGAGGGAATTATTTCAGTTTCCAAAAGGCAAATGGACTTTGGTGGGAGGACGCAAGCTCCCCTTCACTAGAGGTCAGTGTTGTAGAGGGGAAGATGGCTGGAATAAATGGCATCGGGCAGCCTCTTCCCACTCAAATTCCAGGGTTCTTCCTTGTTTTCCCTTTTAAAGCTGCCCTCCTAGGTTATTATTACCTAGATTCAGGGGTTGAAGATGGAAATAGTTATCAGTCCCAGGGCTTCATTGTGTTTGTGATCCCCCCCTCCTGCCCTAATAATAATTTCCTCTGCTATAAGCTGAAATCGCTTCTTACAAGCCCATATTTTTTGCACAAATCACAGGCTGAAGGTAGTTGCTCACCCTTCATCCACACATCTGCAATTGCTATCAACTTAAGCAGCAATACAATATCACCGGAGGGCATCATCTGCTTTATGAACTGCCTCGGCTTCAATAAAAGAAGAACCACTGCTTTCCACTCCCAATAAATTCTCTGCTACAGTAGATGGCGGCAGCAGGACTGCAGCATACTGAGTAACAGGAGTTCACCTAACCCAGCTAGTAATAGTGTTTCCCAACCCATACAGACCAGGGAAGATGTATACCTCTGTCTGTGTACCTTAGCTGCAAAGACTGGAGTTTTAGGGATAGAGATTTAGAGCTGGGAAGAAGGGTATATTAGAGACTGCCTCTGCAGAGGAAACAGCTACTGGTCTTCTATGGGGGTTATCAGGGAAGGGTAGGGCTCTTTGATCAAGGCTATCTGGCCTGCAACTAATAGAATGGAAACTTCTTGGGGGAAGGGAATATTCAGTGTTTTGGTCTTTGTCTTTGTGGTTATTCAGTCTTTTCAGTCCGATCTTACTCTTCCAGACCCCACTTGGGGTTTTCTTGGCAAAGATACTGTAGCGCTTTGCTATTTCCTTCTCTAGGTCATTTTACAGACTTGCCCAGGGTCACATAGCCCATATGTGTTTGAGGTCACATTTGAACTTGGGTCTTCCTGACTCCAGGACCAGGGCTTTACCCACTGGGCCACTTAGCTGCCCTTTGGTCTTTGTCATAACAGAAGGAAAACTCTCAGGCCTAGGAATGGAAGGGTCAGGAAAAGGAAGAGGTGATCCTTAAAATGTATAACTTTTCCCCTCTTTGTTTTGTTTTAAAGAACTCTTTCAGCCTTAAGAGGCTATTTTTTTAATGCTATAGGTACATTCTATTTCTGGGCCCTGGTTAGTGTTTAGGGAACAGGTATGTTTCAACAAACAAAAATACACACATATTTAAATAAAGATGGAGATCTTCCCTTTGGGCTTAGGTGAAAGCAGGTGTAAAGAGTCATTATTCTTCTGCAGTTTGTTCTGAGAATAAGAAGAATCTATACAAGTGTCCAAGACATTATTCAGCCCTGGCAATAGAAAGTGGGTCTTCCCACAAGCTATCCTTTCTTCTGGGAGGAAATAATGCCAAGGAGAAGAAGCCACATATTTGGCCACCTTGGAGAAAACCAGTTGGGAGGGGCTGAGCAACCAGTTGTGGAATACATTCAGTTTCATTGGCTCTGGCACAAGGGTTTTTTTTTAACTCATTAAC
Source organism: Trichosurus vulpecula (assembly GCF_011100635.1). Lineage (NCBI taxonomy): Eukaryota > Metazoa > Chordata > Mammalia > Diprotodontia > Phalangeridae > Trichosurus > Trichosurus vulpecula. The sequence continues at coordinate 309,313,821 of NC_050575.1, forward strand.
ATATTTTTCTCCCCCAGCCCCCAGCAGAGCAGTCCTCAGTTTTCTCCAGGAACTGTTTCATCCAGACTACTCCTCTCTAAAGGTAGAAAATGAGAGGGGAAGTTCCCAGGAAGAGAACCCCTCACTAATATGGGTTGGTCCAATTTTTTGAAGTGGGGAGCCAATCATGTAGTACCCCTCAGGTCAAAAACTCAAATGGTTCCCTGTTACGGGCAGAGTTAGAGCCAAGCCCTGTTCTCCTCAGACCTCCAGGCCCAGGGGCCTGCTGAGATAAACTCAGGGCTTTGGGATGTGGGTGGAGCCAGGAGGAGGGGTCTCGCCTTTGTTGCCTCCCTGGCAATTCCAGGTCGGACCTGCCTGACCACGTGGAACTTCCGGCTCTCTGGCAGAGCATGTGGAACTTGGACCACGTGGAGTTTCCGGTCTTTGCCTGGACTGCCTGCCCGCAGGGAGCTTTGGGTAGTGTGGGAGGAGAGTAGGCGGAGTCAGGGTGGTCCTAGGACCCAGGTGTATTAGCTTTACCTGTCTTTCATCCACGTAACCAAAGAATGTACCTACGTCACTAAAGGTATAAATGTGCTGCTTGCTGAAATAATAAACGGAGTCATTCACCATCTTGTTCGGCTCCCGCCCCGTACATTGTCCGCGAGATCAGGCCCTTTGCTTAGGCAGAGGCCTGGGGCTTGGGGGGAACCCCGAGCGTAGTCACGAGGCTTTGGAAGTCCGTGACAGTTCCCCATTGATTAGAAGAATAAAACAAAAGTCCTTAGTATGGCATTAATAGATAGCCAACCCTGGAGTAAGAAAGAAGTGGGTTTTTTAAGTTCTGATACTCTAGCTTTTGTGTTCCTGGGCCAGCCCTTAACCCGTAAGTCAATGCCTTCTCTCCCATCTCCCACCACCTCTCTAAGATCACAAGAAGTGAACGGTTGTTGATCATTCATGAGAGCTCCCTATACCAGCGAAATCACAGGTTCGTACCCCAAAACAAAATAAAACAAAAGAGAACAAAACAAATTGAAACAAAAACTATTCAGTCTAGAATTTAATACCGTTCTACAATTTGGTTTTAACCTCTATTTCCATCATTAAATTATGCCACATCCCCTTCATGTAGCCTGGTCTTTTTCTGTACTTTCTCATCTCTGTGCATTCACTGACCAACCTCACTACTCCCTCCATTCACTCTCTTTTCATCCTTTTTTTTTTGTAAGGCTCAGATCAAAGTACCATTTCCTCCATGAAACCTTCCATGATCCCCCACATTGAAAGTGATTTCTCCGCTCTCAAATTTTCTTATACTTTGCTATCCTGATTTTTCTTTGCCTCATCACAGTTTTTTAACTGATTGCATCCTTCCTATTAATTTTTAAACTCCTTGAAGACAGGGACAATTTCATTTTTCATCTTTGAACCTCCAATGCCAAGCATAGTGGATATTGCACATAACAGGTATTAAATGCAAAGTATCTTAGTATTGTGTCAAAAGAGCCAGCCTTACACTGTGGTTGGTGTTCAGTTCTATCCCACCTCAGACAATTCTAAGCACTTTGTGACTCTCTTTTTCAATATGAATTTTTTCTAAATGTTGTCTCTTTAGATAGAATGTAAAGTCAAGGGCATGGACTGCTTCACTCTCATGTTTGTATTACTAGCCCCAAATATAGTACTTGGCACATAGTAGGTACTGAATAAATGCTTACTCATTAATTTATTGATTTAGAGTAATATATAGAAGACAAAGATTAGCAAAATCAAAGAAACCAGGTCAATGTGCTATAGAGCACTGGATACGAAATCTGAAAAGTAGGGTTTAAGGAACCTTGGAGAAGTAACTTCCCTTCTCTGGATGAGTTTCATTTTCCCTTTTTTGTAAGATGAAAAGCTTAGACTAGATGACTTTTCTAACTTCTATTCTGGCTCTAACTCTATAATCTTAATCCTAGGTCCATGACAAGTCTTCTAATCATAACAAAGGACTTTGGATAAGGAGATGTAGAAAGAAGTAGGCCAGGAAAAAACATATAGTGCATGATTCTCATTAAGTTTTCTCTAAACAAAAGACAAGAAAGAAATCATGGTGGTGTGAATAGAAGTTTGTTCTGACTAGAATACAGGAGGAAAGATCATGTTAAGATTGTTGTCAGGGACCCAGAAACAAAACAAGCAGACTATGTGTTGGCCAAGAAGGCTGGGAGGTCTTAACTGCCGGAAGTAGTCATTCTAGGCTATAGGTGCCAAGTTCTATAAGGACTTCAGTAGCAGGCAGAGAAACAAGGCAATGAGTTACAGACAAAGAATAGTGGTAGGACAAACCACAACCTGTAAGTAATCTGAGCTGCCTGAATAGTGAGTAACCCAGCTGGCCAGTTCCAGTTGGGCAACTCAGCTTCTCTCCTCTCCTCTCCTTTCCTCTCCTGTTCTGTCCTGTCCTGTCCTCTTATAAATTTTGATGGCTGAAAGCTACCTAGTTAACATGGGATTCACTGGCTAGATTTCTTTCTCAAACACCAAGCCTTAAACCCAGTTCGCTCTGGATCTCAAGGATTGGACAATGGTCCCTGCCCAAGCACCACTTAATGGTTATTTTGGAGGCCCTCCTGGCTGTGAGCGAATATAAATAGTAGCTGTTTCTCTTTTGGTCAATAACCCTGTGGGTCTTCCTCTCCCAGTTTGATTTTTTTTTATTAAAGGGGCCATCCCTTGACTCACTTCTTAAAGAGGCCTATTCACTGAATGAGCATTACCTCACTCAAAGTCAGAACCTGGAAAGACCTTAGCATAAAAGTGCCAAGGTCTCCCACTGCATCCAGGGCTGTCTCCAGTCATCCTGATGGATATCTGGATCCAGATGGCTCTGGAGGAAAAAGTGAGGCTGGTGACTTTGCACAGCCCTCCTCACTCAAATCAAAGTCAACTGCAAGTCATGTTGTCATTTCCCTGACATCATGGTCCTCTTGGAGAATAAAGGACAAACTTCACAATTAGATTAGAGTATGACCAACAGAAAGACAGAAAGTATTGACCTAATGCTGAACTAGTGAGCAACTGACCCAGGTTCCCTCTAGCCAGGTATAGAACTGCCATTCATTTCCACTACCACCAGAGATGTTTACAATTCAAAAAACTCGAAGATGTGCATTAACATACACCAAAAATATTTAAAAAAAAAACAACAAAAAACTTTATTTAACCCATTTCACTGCCCCAAAAGGCAAAAGTCCTCTGTTGGAAGGCTGGCTAGATGTCTCAATTTTCTATTTGCCTCAGACCTGTACTGTCCAACCAATTTTCACAAGGTCCAGATTTTAACTTAGGTGCCCCAATGGTCTCTCTGTTTAGAATTTGGTGCTAGTCCCAGATCTGAGTTAAAGCTGAACCTGCAGGTGGAGGTAAATAATCTCAGCTATAAAAGTTTGAAAGATGCAGGGGCTGAGAGCCAAGAAAGCAATTAGAGGCTTGAATGACTTAAATTAGGGAAGAAAAAAAGCATCTGATTTCCTATTTTCCTTGATCTCTCTTCAGCCCATTCTAACAGCCATGGATACATTTCCTACCTCTTTCTCTCTCAGATTCATCAACCTACAATTAAACCACAAAACAATAATAATGATAATAAAATAGCAGCAACAAAAAGTCAATGAATTTGAAAGCTAGCATAATTTAAGACAGATTTGACATTATCTTGGCCTTTTTCTCATCCCAGCATTAAAGGGTTATATTTATCCCACAAATAAGAAGTCAGCAAGAGATCAAGCATTTCTAGCTATTCTCAGCATTACAATGATCCGAGACAATTCTATAAGACTTATGATGAAAGATGCTGTCCCTCTCCAGAGAAAGAACCGTAGAACCTGAATGAAGATTGAAGATACATTTTCTTTCATTTTCTTTTTTTTTTTTGGCTGTATTTTCTTTCATGGAATAACTTACATGGAAATGTGTTTTGCATGATTATATGTATATAACCTATGTCGAATTGCTTGCCTTTTCAATAAGGAGGGAATTTTAAAAAAGTTAACATTATTTTTACATGTAACTGGAAAAAAGTAAAATATTAAATAAGATTAAAATAGAAGAGACTAAGCATTTCATTGACATCAAGTCTCCTTCTTCCTATACTATTTTTAGTCTGTTTTCTTAAAGAACTCATAGAGTCCCTCTTCTAGGGAGTTAGGGACTGGACCTGTCTGTGATTTCAGTGTTCAAGAGTACTTCCAGATTAAGCAACCCCCTCTACCAATGCAGGGCAACATCTTATAATTTTTAAGAGTTGCTGAATTACTGAGGTTAAATGACTTACCCAAGGTCACACATCCACTAGCACTTAAAGATGAGTCTTGGACTCAGATCTTGGCAGCTGCACAGCTGGCTTTTGATCCATTATTCTATACTTTTTCTCATAGTGACATGCATTTAGAGTTGGAAGGGACTACTTATTTTAAAGATGAGAAAGGTAAGCACAGGGTACGAAATTACAAAGGTAAAATTTGAACCCAAGTCCTATGACTACAAATTTAGTTCTTGTTCTACTACTTCTCACTTCCTCTACTTAAGGGAAAACTTCCTGACCTCTGAAAGCTGCTCCCAAATAAAATGAGCCACCTTTTATGGTCCTGAGTTCCCCAGCACTGGAGATCTTCAGATGGAATATTGATTTACCACTTGTTAGGAATACTGTTGGCAGTATTACTCTTCCAGTTCAGGTTGGACTAGATGACCTCTGAAGTCCTTTCCAACTCAATCTAGTTCATATCCATTATTGGACAGCCATCCCCAAAGTCCCAAATCCTTTGTACTTCAGACCAGACCTGGTATGAAGATTGATCTTTCCTTGAAGAAGACAAGAACGTTGAGCAACTAGATGAAGCATAAATGTGTAGAAAGAAAAAGACAGTCATTGGGTTGACTTTCTATCAGCAGTCCTGTGTATGAAGTAGGAAAAATGCTGAATTTATAATCAGAGAAATTCTATTGGAATTCTGGCCCTTCTCTTTAACTCTGAGACTAGAGGTAAGTCGATTCACTTTTTTCTAGCTCTGAATTCTGTGCTCCTCTGCTACCAGCCAGGGTTGGATCTGAATAGATGGCCTAGGGAGGAGAAACTCCATCTATCCCTAAACCTCTTCCCCAGCCACATAGTTCCATGGCATTATTTTATCTCAACGGATTACTATGTGAATGCTTATCGTTTTCCTCCCGGCTCTCTTCTCTCCCATTTCCTTTGCACATTTTACATCCTAAACCAACTCCCTGCAGAATTAAGAGTGATAAAGGAGTCTCCTTGGTGCTGTACACATTAAAGGGATCAAAAGTAAATGCCGGGTGATAAACAGCACCAAGGAGCACAGGATGTGCTCTAGGAGGAATGATCTTTAATGGAGTCGCTTTTAAAAGTATCTGCATGTGGCAACGCTAAATACCATGAAGTCTATGATACATATCATGGCCCTCAGATGCATTAATATTAAAGAGGAAAACAGCAGTGGGGCAACTAGATGGAGCACATAAACGTACAGAAAGAAAAAACACATTCATTGGTTTGACTTCCTATCAGCAGAGTGAGCCTGAGGCAAAACTGAAGTAGAAAAGTTCAGAGAATCACAGCTGGAGAGGACCTCAGAGATGATTTAGCCAAATCCCTTCATTCCATAGATGAGGAAACTGAAGTCCCAGGGAGGAGACTTGTCCCACATTTCAAAGCTAGGTCGTGGCACTGCTGGGATTAGAACCCAGGTCTGCTTATTTCCAGGCCAATGCCCTTTCCGCTGTACCTTACTTTATACCTCCTTTCTTATTCTGTACCTTCAGGCTCTTTTTTCCCCTTATTTTTCCGTTTGCAGTATGACCTCCTTCCTTTTCCATACCCAGGGATCTCTCCCTCATTCCTGTACTTCCTCTCCACTCTGCTGTATGAGGGAAATAGGGCTGGAATTGTATTCAGGAGAGCTAGGTATGAGTACTTGCTCTAAGTCTTTTTAGCTGTGTGACCTTGGACAACTGAGTTAATGCCTCTGAGTGAGTTTTCTCATCTCTCCAATGATCCTAATAATACTTTTGCTCTGTGCCTCCTGGGGTTCCCCCCCCCCAAAAAAAATTTCTTCATATATCTTAAGGTGCTAAAGGAATGTGAGTTAAAATTTTTAGGGCTGGCAGCTGTTTCAATTAAAATACTAATGAGAGATTGCATTCACATAACACATTCTTTCACTAAATTCCTTCTCTGATACTCCATGGTGACAGAGAGGTAACTCTGGGGTCTTTAAGGCCATGCCAGTACAAGATCTGTTCTAGGGGTCTGCACCAATTGAAAGGCTTTAAGTATGGCTTCTGTAAGGACCAAACACCTAACTATAGAGCTAAGTATAGAGAGGGTCATTACCTAACCACCAAGTCATAGTATTTTTTTTTAATTTTGGAAGACAGTGAAATAGTAACTTCAGTATAGTATGGAATATTGATATGTGTTACCAATGCACGCACAGATCTTTGAGGTATGTGTTACCAAGATGAACACTACCTCTAAAATCAGAAGACATGTCCAAATCCTTCCTTTAATAGTTACTACTTATGTGACTTTGGTCAAGTCAGTTATCTCATTGGGCCTCAGTTTCCTAATCTGTAACATGAGGTGTTTTGACTAGATGGTCAGCTCTATCTAGTTGCATGATTTTATAATTTAGAGTTTCTGGAGCTCTTGATGAATCATGTCTCACTTGATCCTCACAAAGAGCCTATGAAGTAGGTATTATACCTGCTTATTATGTTCTTTTTATAAAGGAAGAAACAGCCACAGAGAGGTTAAGTGATTTGTCTAAGGTCAAGTGGCTTTTAAGTGTTAGGACTGAACCTTAAACCCAAGTCACCTGGCTCCAAATCCAGTGTCCTTCATATTATATAAGAAACATAAATTGAGAGGCTCAACCAATCCCTTTCTCTCTCTTTCCTGTGCCATGAAATTCAGCCTATGTTCACATGATATATAGGTGGCTATGTGGAAGTAAGAGTGAAAGAATTAAAAAAAATGATCTGCTGGGAACATGGCAGGAGGTGGGGATGGGCAGGGAATAAAGTCTGTAGTCAGCATAAAACATAGCATCATTGATTCATTTGACACTCCCCCAAACCCTCTACCACCACACATGGTTTCCTAGTTTTGCCTTATTCATGTATCCTCCATGCATTGTTGTGTCATCAACATAACCAGAAACATAAATCTTCATTCTGCAGAATTGATCACAAACATTAGAAGAAGGAGGAGGTCATTTTACCTGCTGCATTGTCTAAAAAATCCATCGAGGGCTCTTGAGCTGTTTAATCATGGTGCTGCCATTCAGGTTGGGTAAGCATATTTTCCCTTCATTATATTTAATATATAATCTCATTATAGAAACCTGACTCCCCCATACTGCTTCTCAACTCATAAATCAGTCTATATATATTTACTTCTAAGCACAAAGGGAGGTGGAGGGGGGAACAATCTACAATACATTTCATGGTGAAATGTGTTTTTATAATAAACACTATGGAAACCATTCTAATAAAGCAGGGCAGGGCCTCTACCTGTTGCTTTCTTTGTTTATGCATTCTAATCCTCTTATCATGGTCACTGTCTCCAGAAAATATCACCACAAGTGTGGCAGATCTCTTCACCTATCTGGGCCTATGTCCCATTGAGAAAGGGAAATGTAAGCCCTTGTAGGAGCTTACTATATAATGAGTGGAAGAAAAATTACACAAGTAACAATTATATAATGTAGAATGAGATAAGCGCAAATGAGAGGGCTGTATAAGGTGCATTGTGTGTTGAACATGATAACACTTAATAAGTGTTTGTTAAATTGAATAAGAAATTTGTGAAGGAAAAAGGTCACTTTCACAGAAGTAGGGGAAGCCTGAGTAGGAAGAGGTATGATAGGGAGATTGGAGATAAGTACAGTGGGTACCTAAGTCTTCTCTTGAAAGGACCATGGGGCAGTGGGCAAACATGGGAGATGATGTGAGCAAGGGAAGAGAGATAGCCATGCCAACATGATTTCTGCCTCAAGAAGCCCAATGATAATAACACACAATATAACACTTTATAGTTACTGAGCACTTTACATATTTGACCACACAACAATCCTATAAAGTACAAGCAATATGACTATTTTCATCCCCATTCAAAAGATGTAAAAACAAGGGCAGACAAGTGAAATGTCTTATACAAATTCATACCTAATCACTCTCTGGACTGGAATGGAGTACCTCAGAAACCAAGAATAGTTCTTTTTGTACTCTACCATTCTACTTATGAGCTAGTAAAGGAGAACAGACTCAGGCAATTAATTAGCAGAAAAAAATTGCATAATTCCAAAATGAAACATAGTCTTTGCCAAATAGGTTTGGCAAGTGTGTTAGTGTTTATGCTAATGCACACATATGGATAGGCATGCTCACACATTGCCTATTCAGTGGAAACCCTATTTGTTAGCACAATTTACTTTCCCTTAAAATAATGCATCATTTCTAAACTAGTGATTTCAGTACAGCCAAATATTAGTTGTTTTCTCATTTTAAACAACATTTTACCACCTAAGTAATTAAATCCAAAGTCCATTTATTGAATACTTCTACCTCCAAAAAAAGACATCCTTAAAATCATTCCTAGATGTATATCCATTCAGGGCTAAAAGCAACTACATATTAAAAAAATCTTTTAACTCCCACCAAGTACTGCAAAGCCTTTCCACGCTTGCCAGTAGCAAAGTTACAACTCATTTGAGAGTAATCACAAACTGAGGTATAGGCCACATGTTACTATAGCAATGTCATATATACACAAGACTTAGATTATATTATGTATCCATATGATTTTTTTTTCTTACTGATGCTTTTATTTTCCTTTTTATCTTTTCTTCTTATGGTAGTTTGTTCCTGGCTGCTATTAGCTGGTATGACCTTAGGTAAGTCATTTTCACACTCTCGATTTCAATTTTTTTCCCATAAAAAAGTTGGATTAGATGAATTCTAAGGTCCCTTCAACCAGTCTTGGAATCAGGAAGATCAGAGTTCAAATCTGGTTTGGATACTTAACTAGCAGTGTAACCCTGGACAAGTCATTTAACCTCTATTTGCCTCAGTCCCTCATCTATAAAATGGGGACACACTGGAGAAGGAAATGGAAAACTACTCTAGTATCTTTGCTAAGAAAACCTCATGGGCAACGTCCATGGGGTCATATAGAATTGGACGTGATTGAACAACAGCAAGATCCCTTCCAGCTGTAAAATTCTATGAACTTATTCTATTTATGAACCCTTGATGAAACACTAGGGAATGAAAATAATGAAATTATTTCAGAAGATTTAAAAAGACTGCATTCTTCAAAATTGTACAACTGATCAAGAGACACAAAAAACTTAAATCCAGGTGTGTTTACTGTCTATTTAGATTTTAAGAATGTTTTTGACTAAGTAGAAAAAGCCCCACAGCTTTAAAGGTTCTGTTCAAAGTATCTGCCATAAATATGTTAAAATCACCCAAACTAGAGGATAAAACAGAAATTGAAAGAATCTACTGATCACCTCATGAAAGAGATCTCAAAAGGAAAACTCTCAGGAATACTAAAGCCAAATTCCAGAGTTCCCAGGTCAAGGAGAAAAGACTGCAAGCAGCCAGAGAGAAACAATTCAAGTATTGTGGAAACACAATCAGGATAATACAAGATTTAGCAGCTTCTACATGAAAGGATCAGGGAGCTTGGAATATGATATTCTGGAGGTCAAAGGAGTTAGGATTAAAACCAAGAATCACCTACCCAGTAAAATCAAGTATAATCCTTCAGGGGGAAAAATGGGCATTAGAGGGCTTTCAAGCATTCTTGATGAAAAGACCAGAGCTGAACAGAAAATTTGACTTTCAAATACAAGACTCAAGAGAAGGATGAAAAGGTAAACAGGAAAGAGAAATCATTAGGGAGTATATAAAATTGAAATGTTTACATCCCCACGTGGAAAGACGATATTTATAACTCATAAGACCTTTCTCAGTATTAGGATACTTGGAAGGAATATATATATATATATATATATATATATATATATATATATATATATATATATATATATATATGTATGTATGTATGTATGTATGTATGTATAGATATAGATATAGATATATGTATAGATATAGATATAGATATATAGATATAGATATATAGATAGATATAGATATATAGATATATCTATCCATCTATATGTATATATGTGTATATATGTGTGTATGTGTGTGTGTGAGTGTGTATAAATATATGGAGAGAGAGACAGACAGACAGACGGCACAGGGTGAATCGAATATGAAGGGATGATATTTAAAAAATAAAAGTAAGGGGTGATAGAGGAATGTACTAGGAGAAGGAGAAAGGGAGAGGTAGAATGGGGTAAATCATCTCACAGAAATGATGCAAAAAAATAGTTTTTACACTGGAAGGGAAGAGGTGGGAAGTGAGAGGGAACAATTGAACTATTCTCTCATCATATTTGGCTTAAGGAGGGAATAACATACACACTCAATTGGGCATGGAAATCTATCTTACCCTACAGGAAAGTAGGAGGGAAGGGGATAAGAAGGGGGGAATGATAGAAGGGAGGGCAGATTGGGGAAGTGGGTAATCAGAAGGAAACACATTTGAGGAGGGACAAGGTCAAAGGAGAGAATACAATAAAAGAGGTGGGGATAGGATTGAGGGAAATATAGTTAGTCTTTCACAACATGACTATTACGGAAGTGTTTTGCATGACTACACACGTATAACCTATATTGAATTGCTTGCCTTTGCAATAAGGGTGGGTGGAAAAGGGAGGGAGGGAGAGAATTTGGAACTCAACATTTTAAAAACTAATGTTAAAAATTGTTTTTACATGCAATTGGGAAATAATATAGGCAATGGGGTATAGACATCTATCTTGACCTATGGGAAAATAGAAGGGGAAGGGGATAAGAGAAGAGTGGGTTGATAGAAGGGAGAGCAGATTAGGGGAAGGGGTAATCAGAATCTATGCAGTCTTGGGGTGAGGAGCAGGGAGAGATGGGGAGAAAACCTGGAATTCAAAATGTTGTGGAAGTGAATGTTGAAAACTAAAAATAGATAAATTAATTTAAATTTTTTTTGAAAAATTCACCAAAAATTTTATTGATGATGACAAATAAAAAATAACTGTGTCCACCAACCCACTGAACATTAACATTGAGAGAGGCATAAAAAGGAGATGTATGCTCCCTAAAGGTGCTAGCCATAATTCTGGAAGATATCCTATGTAGAGTTAAGTCAACAAGAATTTATTAAGCATGTATTATGTGCCAGGCATTGTGTTAAGCATTAGAGATACAAAGCCCAAACCAAAAACAAACAAGGAAAAAACCCCAAACCTAGTTCTCAAGGAGCTCACATTCTAATGGGGTATTTAACAAACAAATAACTATGTACAGAAGAGATATAGTGAGGATCAAATGGAGACAATTAATAGAGAGAAGGCATTAGTATTAAGGCTGATGGGGAAAGCTTCTCATGGAAGGTGGGATTTTACCTAGGATTTGGAGGGAGTGAGTTGTAGGCATAGAAGACAGCCAGAGAAATGCCCACTCTGGAGATATGGTACCTTGTCCAAGGAAGAACAAGGAGGGCATCATCACTGGATTGTAAAGTTCATGGAGGGGACTAAGATGTCAAGAGCCTGGAATGGTAGCAAGAATCCAAGTTCAACTAGTTCAGGGAGTCCCAAAAATTAGTGAGGTTTTACAAATGTTCCCATTCACAGGTGGCACTGTATTAGTTGGATCAATACCTGGAACACTACAAACCACCCTGAATAAAATAATGAATCATAGAAGGTGAGAGTTGGAAGAGACTTCAGTGGCAGTTGAATCTAATACATACACACAAAGGGAATCCTCACTACCCTATCCAAATCTTCATGATCATTATCCAACAAGTGGTACTATAGCTTTTATGAGGACCTCCAATGATGAGGAACTCACCACCTCTCAAGACAGCCCATTCCATTCTTGGACAGCTCTAATTATTAGAAAATGTCTGCTTACATCAAGCCTAAAATTCCCCCTCCCCCTTTTTAAAAACAAATTCTATCTGTTGTTCCTGGTTCTGCCCACTAGGGCCAATCAAAATAAGCCCAATCCCTCTTCTCCACAAAAGTTCTTCAAATGTTTGAAAGTAGCTATTATAGGCACTCAAAATAGATCTGTCTAATCACACATATTGAAAAATCAAAGTGAATGAAAAATACCTTTTGATCAGACTATGAAATACAATTTTACTGATAAGTCATTGTCATATATATGTATATACATATATGACCGTTATAGATATATATATATGTATTATACATACATGTGGATAGATATTTATGTGAGTATGCACATATATGTGTACGTATATACATACATGTTTGTGTAAATGTATGTGTGTGTGTGTGTATGTCTAGGTGGGTATAACAAGTGATACAGTTGGACACTGAAGTTGGACCTGGGATTGAATAAGTGAAGACAATGAGCATGATTCACGTTTGAAAAACAGTGTTAAAAGAAAAAGAAAAAAAAAGAAAAACTGTGTTGCCCTTCATTCCAAAGATCCCAAACTGCAATAGAGTTTTCTTATGTGATTTACTTATTTTTTTGTTGGACATGTGATTTCATTTCATTCCACTTATACGAGATTGGTAATTCAATTGTGTGCTTTTAGGGGTTTCCCTGAAGGCATTGACAGGCTGAATCTCTTGCCCACAATCACACAACTAACTACTTATTATCAGAAGCAAGACTTGAACGCAGGCCATTCTGATTCCAAAGCTTGCCCTTTGTTGACTATATCACACGGTCTCTCTCCAGTTTTGCAATTTGGCTAGAAGAAATGAGCCTAGTCTGGCATGAACTCTGCTGTGGCTCTTTGTGAATCCTTTTTCTAGACATGCACTAAGCATTACTTTAATAATATGTTATAGAATGTTGTTAGGTCATTGGAGTATGAGGACTGACCTTGAAAAGGTGATAGATATTGCAATAAAGTATCTTTCCTGATGATAGATGAAGTTATGTCAGTCAGTCAGTCAATAAACATTAATTAAGGGTCTACTATGTGCTAGACACTGTGTTAAGCATTGGAGATATGAAAAATGGCAAAAGACAATTCATCCCTGCTCTCAAAGAACTCACTATTTAATGGAAGAAACAACAAGCAAACAAATATGTACAAACAAGCTATATGTTTAAATTTGTTGTTCATTCTAGTCATGTCCAACTCTTCATGACCCTGTGAGGGGTTTTTCTTGGCAAAGATAATGGAGTGGTTTGCCATTTCCTTCTCCAACTCATTTTACAGATGAGGAACTGAGGCAAACAGGGTTAAGTGGCTTGTCCAAAGTCACAGAGCTAGTAAGTGTCTGAGGACAGATTTGAACTCATAGAGATCAGTGTTCTTGACTCCAGACCTGGCCACTGTACCATCTAGCTGCCCTATAAGTATAAATAAGTAGGAAATAAGAAATGGAAAGCAGAGAAGTAAAAGGAGTTGGAAAGACTTCTGGTAGAAGGTAGGATTTTAGTTGGGACTTAAAAGAAGCCAAGGAGGTCAGTAATCACAGTGGAGGAGAGTATTCCAGGCATGGGGGACAGCCAGAGAAAATGCCCAAGCTAATAGATAGAGTGCCTTGTTTGAGGAACAGCCAGGAGTTCAGAGTCACTGGATCAAAGAGTATGGTTAGGGAGGAGAGTAAGGTATAAGAAGACTGGAAAGGTAGGAGGGGGCTAGGTTATGGAAGGCTTTGAATGTAAAAGAGAGAATTTTGTATTTCATCCCAGGAGTGAAAGGGAGACACTGAAGTTAGAGAGAGAGAGAGAGAGAGAGAGAGAGAGAGAGAGAGAGAGAGAGAGAGAGAGAGAGAGAGGGAGAGGGAGAGAGAGAGATGGGGGGTGGGGGAGGGGTGGGCACAGTCACACCTGTGCTTTAGGAAAATCACTTTGGTGCCTGAATGGAAGTTGGATTAGAGTATGGAGAAACCTGAGATACTGAAGTTAGGTGATGAGAGCCTGTACCAGAATGATGGCAGCATCAGAGGAGAGAAAGGGATGTATTAGAGAGATGTTGCAAAGGTAAAATCAGTAGGTCTTGGCAACAGATTGAATATGGGGGGTTGAGAGATAGTGAGAAGTCAAGGATGATACCTAGGTTGTGAGCTTTGAGACAACAGAAAATTTACTTTCACTGCTCTAGATCCTGTGAGGGGGAAAAATTCTGAGATTATAAAAAAAAAACAAATGATGAATTTGTTTAGGTATTGACTGTTTCATAAGCACCAGCTGCTCTGCTTGGTCTTGACTCCACTATCATCTTCATAATACCCCTTTAGGAATAAGCTCATCATTATCATGGTGATTGCTTCATTTTTCCTACTCACACCTCCTCAGTATTGTCAGTTGCTTCTGCCTCTCTGATTGGAGGGCTAGAGGGAGGAGCAAAAGATTACTCTCATAGCCGCTGTTTATAGAGGGCTTAACATTTCAGTGATCTCTTCATTTGCCACCAGCTGCTTTGCTTGGTTTCTACTTCATCATATCTTCATTATGTCCCTGGGCTAGATACCTTGTGCATTTCCCTGCCCCTCCTTTGCTTTCTTTTGTATACTATCTTCCCCCTTTAGATTGTAAGCTCTTTGAAGACAGGCACTGTCTTCTTCTATTTGCATCCCTACCTCTTGGCACAGTGCCTGACACATAGCAGTACTGTATGGTATCATATCTTACCATATCATCGGTAAGCATAGACCTTAAAGTGTGTTGGAAGTTACCTAATATAAGATGGATTGGTACCAAAATGATGCATTTTTTTTTGTTTTTCACATGGAACTTGTGATTTCTTCCTCCTCAGAATTCATGTAGAATTCTTCATTTATACTGTTAGTATTTATCTTAAGTACTTGTGAGTTGTGAGTTTTGGGTATATTTTTTATGTTTTGTTTTTGTGCTGAATTTTTATGAATATGTATAGTTATTGAGGATATTTATGATGAAGAAAGGTGATGGACTCATTGTATAGTGAGAAGGTACAATAAAGGATGGACGGTTCGAGTACTACACTTACCTTCAAAATGGAAGGGAAACAATAAAAAAAAACTAACAACAACAAAACTTTAGCATGTTGGTAAATCCTCAATGGACTATGAAAACTGAGGAGCACAATTTGAATGGGATAAGAAAACACGAATGGGTCATGATCTATACTGGAAGAGGGAGTACTTACTTTGATGTGATCATGAATCAATTAAAATATATGTGTGTGTGTGTGTGTGTGTATAGCTGTCTATCTAGATCTATCTATCTTATATATACACACAATAATACTCAAAGAAGCTATGATTTTTTTCAGTACTGGAAACTTCTCTTGTGAGAATTCCCTTCATCAACTCAGACTGTAACTAGTCTAGGATTTAATAGGTAAGTCCTAAGGAGTTGACTGAGTAAACATGGAAACTAAGTAACTTGACCAGAGCCACATGTTCAGTAAGTGTCAGAGACAAGAGGGGAGTATGTAAAATCATAAAATGTAGAAAATGAAATGGTATTTATAGGATATCTAGTGTAATCTCTTACACATAAATAACTTCTAACACGCTTTCAACAAGAGGTCATCCAGACTGGATTTAACTCAGTCCTAGGAAGGAACTTACTATGTTCTGGGTTGATTTATTCAATTTTCTGACAACTCTAACTGTAGGAAAATCCTTCTTATGCTTTTGCCAGAGAGTTACTACTCTCACCCACTGGTCCTAATTTGGCCCTTGGTGACAAGAAGAATTCAATTAAAAAAACATATTAAGCACCTGTTATGAAAGACCTAACCAATCAATAAATCATCGATCAATAAATAAATCTAATCAATAAATCTAAACCTAAAGGGCATATCATCTCTCACTGACATAACCACAAGTCCCTTGGTAGCAAGGATCATATTTTATTTTTTGTATCCCCCCACACTGGTTAACTTAACATGGTAAATGACAAATAAATATTGGTTCATTTTTTGATGATGATGAAGTCTAAGAACATATGGAGAGAGGTAAAGAACCTGATTTTGGTAGAAGAAAGAGGAAAAGATATTGGAGGAGAATTTTAAAAGTCCATTATTTCTAAGCATGACTGAGCTAGCTCTTTAGGCAAAGAAAAATCTTGAGGAAATAGAAATTCACAAACTGTCACCAATTTTGTGGGCAGGAACTCTGAACACTTGTCACATAATTAGAAGATTTTAATCTCAATGATCGATGATAATAATATACTTAGCTAATGCCCAAAGTTATGACTTGTTAAAACCAGATGAATCTGAAAATTGTGCTATTACTATCCTAATATGTACATAGAACCTCTTTTTAAAATTCATATTATTTTAATACAGATTTTCAATCTCCCTCTGAGGCAGTTAGGAGCACTTATTGTGGTGTTATCCCAATATTTTTTAGATGTATTCTAATTTCTAGGTCCTCATCCTTTCCAGTTCTACTTATCATGATGCCGTGCTGTCTGGAAATCGAGCCAGCTGTGTGGGGACTTAACAGGAGTCAGTTAATAAGACTTTGTCTGAGGCATCCAAATCAGAGGAGGTGCTGAAGATCCCTAAATACTCATGCCTCATACCACAAGGTCCTTGACCAGCCAATGGATGTTGGGAGGACGGATAGTGTAAGGGGCTATAGTTATAGTTGGCAGAAGCTGGAGAAAGAAAGAGAGGAGATAGGACATCTCTTCTGTTATTATTGTATATGAAATAAGACCTTTGGTAGTTGATTGGCTAACAGGGAGTTCATATGTAAGATAAATCAGAAGAGAGTAGGAAAACAAGTAGTTGGTGTCCTTGATGAATACAAGTCACATGACCCAGATGAACTTTACTTTTGAGTACTAGAAAAACTGGCGCTTGGGACAATTGAGCACCATCCGTGATATTTGCAAGATCTTGGACACTAGAAGAGGTACCATGGGACAAAGACAAATGATGTGCTGAATTTCAAAAGAATACAAGGATGGAGTGTAAACCATCAACTGATGAGTCTGGCTGCAATGCCTAGCAAAATTATAGGACAAATTATTTGAGAGATGGTCAGTTAATATCTAGAATATTGATGTTATAATCATAAGAACTAGCATGGCTTCATCAAGAACAAGTCATGAGAGATTTATCTTCTTTTCCTTTTTGATAGGCTTGCTAAAATAGTAGATCAAGGGAAACCTATAGAGAACTTTTACCAGATTTTTGGCAAAATATTTTATAAGGGGGAAAAGTTGCATGGCATAGAGTGTATAGATCCAGGTTCAAAGGCAAGGAAGACCTATTTTCAAGTCATATCTCTAAAACATACTGTCTGAGCTCAGCAAAGTCACTTGAACTCCCAGTATTCTAAGTAACTTACTAAGGCCAAAGGTATAGAGAAGCTGTTGACCTTCATCAGTAGCATTGTTTCCTCACCCACTATCCTCATTCCCTATGCCAATAAAACCACAAGTCTAAGCTATATACTTTTTCTACTTTAAAAAGTATCCCACGTTTCAGAAAAACCTTGGGAAGACTTACATGGACTGATGCAAAGTGAAGTGAGAACATTGTACACAGTAACAACAGTATTTTAAGGATGATCAACTGTGAAAGACTTAGCTGGTCAATTGAATGATCTAAGACAATTCCAAAGGACTCATGATGAAAAATGCTACCCATCTCTAGAGAAAGATCGGGTGAACTCTAGGTACAGACTGAAGCCTCCTTTTTTATTTTCTTTATGTTTCTTGCTTTTTATTATTTGTTTTGCAATATGGCTAATTTGGAAATATGTTTCACATGACTTGCCTTCTCAACGGGTGGGGTAGGGACCAGAGGGGAAGAGAGAATTTGGAACTCAAAAAAGGAATGTCAAAAATCTTTTTTTTAAAGTATCCCACACCACTTTTGTGGAAAAGATGGAGAAATGAGAGCAGAACAGTAATATGATTGGAGAGATTCAGAACTGGTGGAATGACTGGGCTCAGAGGTTAGTCACTGATGTTGTTTTAAAATTTTTATTGATATATTTTTGTTTTTACTTCACTTTAATTTTTAAATTATCCCTCCTCAGCAAGCTACCTCCTATAAATAATACTAATATTAAATCAAATAACATAATTGACAGAGGAGGGTTCCCCAAAGTGATGGGAGGTCATCAGATGAAGGATAATAGTAGAATAACTAAACTTGGTAATTAAAGGGAACAAAGTAGAATCTAGCTGAAGATGTAAAAGAGAGGATTTTAGGTTTTGAGTTAATCTAACAAAAGTCAATCTTGTAGATTTATGTATTGCCAGAAAAGATGGGTTAGAGTGGCACTGAGGGATTAAGGAGGGAGTACATAGTTTGAGCAAACACTTTGGGGAGTGTGGCAGAATCACAGATGGTAAAAATTCCCTTGTAGTTATGAGGGCTGAGATGAAGTTGGATAACTTGAATTGCAGTAGATACAGTTAACTTGGTTCCTGACTTTTCCTGATCACTTAGGCATAGAAGTGCATAGACAAAGATGGTGGGAGCAACACAATGTTGAGTGTTGAACAGATTAAGGTTAGGGAGATGATAACAACAACCGCTAACACTTATATAGCACTTGCTATGTGCCAGGCACTGTGCTTAGCACTTTACAATTATCTCATTTGTTCATTACAAAAATTCTGATTTTAAGATGAGGAGATTGAGGCAAACGGAAAAATGTGTTCCAGAGTCACATAGCCAGTAAGAGTCTGAGGTCAGATTTGAACTCAATCTTCCTGATTCCTGGTTTGGTGCTCTGCCCACTGTACCACTTAGCTGCCTCAGTAAGAACTATATTTTGATAACCTGAATAAATACATGATCAAGACTGGGAAGGCAGGAAAATGAAAAAATGGGTGGTAAAATAGGAAAACAATGAAAAAAGTTAGAATTAGGGATAAATGTGAAATCTTACATTTGGGTTTAAAAAATCAATTTCTTATGTATAAGATGGAGTAAACATGGGTAGGTAACAGTATTATGAAAAAAGATCTGAAGGTTTTAGTGGAATGCAAGTTTTGCCTTTTAAGTTCAGTCCATCTTATCCAGATCCTTGTTGTGAATCAAGGGTCTCCGGATCACTCTGCTTCCTTCCCCAAAAGTTCAATACCTGGCTTAGTTTTTTTGCCACTTGAATCACAAAATCATTTCCAACACTGGTGTCTCAGTTCTTTGGCCTCCTCAGTTCCTATTACCTATGTCTCTGATCTAAGTCAATAATGGACAGGGCTGGCCCACTTGAAACCACTCTCCCTCCCCCAGTGGAATTTGACCCATATGCTAGCATCCATAGTTATTGCACTAGTTTACAAGGTCTCTCCCAGGACAAGAATTAACTTCATGCCCAGGAAATCATCAATAAGTCTGTCTAATAAGTGTGTGTATGTGGTGAGAGCATTGTTGGAAGGCAGCATGGAAAACAGATAAAAAGAAATTTTCTTCTTGACACAGGACCTAATTCTAATGGACAATCATCCTGAAAGTAATGATGCTCAAGGGTATTAGCAATGCAAATGCAAGTGCCCAAGCATCTAAGCCACAGACAGGTAACACATCTGTCTTGGAGAGCAATTCTTAAACTGGAACCTTCACTTTGTAACTGGAGGCAATGATCATTAAATAATAACAAAATAATCCTGCCTGAGGCCAATCAATCAGAAACTGCTTTATCAGGGCAAATGGAGGCTCTTGACACTGTTGGTAAGTCAGCATTACCCCAGTGAGAGGGAAAAATGAGGCAAAGACAAAGAGCCCACAAGCCTCGCTGTAAGTCAGTAAAATTACGTCCCATATCTGGTCCTCGGTTTCCACATCTATAGAAAGAAGGGTTTAAATAAATTGATCTCAAGGTTCCTTCTAGCTCAATAACAGAGCTGAAGTCAAGAGCCCAAAATTTAACTACCCTCTCTCCTAAAGTGCATGTGCCATGAACCTTTTTTGGGGTTTGAGTTAAGGAGGTTACTTCACATAATTTTGTCATAGAGACATAGAATCTCAAAGATGAAAGGAATTAAGGGGGTATAGAGTTCAAATTCACCCACAGAAAAGTGCCCTCTGCAGCTTCCCAAACCAATGGTCATCTAACTTTTGCTTAATATCTATTCTAGTTTGGGGTAGCTCTGTTTGTTGGGAAGTATTTCTCATAATGAAATCTGCTTCCCTGAAACTTTACTGGATTTGATGAAATTTCCATTTCAATGGGAAGTGACTCATTTTGGAAAAAAAATCACCCTCTCTGCAAAGTCCATCTACTGCTCCTCATTTTTCTCCTGGGGTGCCAAGTAAAACAAATGTGATCTCTCTTTCATGTGATATCCATTCAAATAATGTCTGGCTTTGTATCGTGAAACCTGTCTGCTTTTTTTTTTCCTTCCTTGCTTCTACAAAGCATCCACTTCAACCCCACTGTCTTGACAACATGTTCCCTATTGCCAGAATAGCATCATTCTAAGAGTTCGTGATGATATTTAAAGCTAGATGGGACTTCAAAGTTCTTTGGATCACAGAATCAAAGACACAGAGCTGGAAAAGAGATCATCTTGTCCAACCACCTTATTTTACAAATGGTTATATCTATCTTTTTAGGGATGAGGAAGAAGGGCCCAGACTAATATCATTGGAAAGGGACAAGTGGTTGGGAGAGTAGGAAAGCTTTGGCTTCACACAGAAAAAGCAAATTGCAGGGCTGGCCATCAAATCCAGGTCCTTTGATTGGAAATGCAGTGTTATCTTTACTGTATCTAATTCAAACTCCTTTTATGGATGGGGAAACTGAGGCTCAAGGATGTTGGGACCTGTCCAAGGCCATAAAGCTAGTAAGGAACAATGCTAGGATTTGACTCCATGCCTTCTGGCTCTCAATCCAGTGCTCTCTTCAATATAGGCTCCTACTTGCTCTAAATAGAGAATATATCCTTTGTCTTGCTGTTCTAGTCCAGAAAAATTCTGCTTTGAAGGGCATAGTCTTTCTCTGACAAGCTGTCTTTATCATAGCTATAATCCCTTCTCCTATTGCCTTCTTCCTCCTACCTTGCCCCTTTTCTGGAATGCCCCATATCTGGTATCATATATGCCTAGAACATTCCAAACCAAAAACTTCCAACTTCTTAGTTGGCTGCTTCTTCCTTATATGAGATCTCTGAAGTGAGAAATTTACTAGACCCAATTGAGAATAACCCAACTGAAAACCCCTCTAATCTCTTCCAGATTCATGGGCTGCCCTAAAAGTTCCATGATCCCTGACTCAAGCACCCCAGTCATCAAAGTGATGAGACCTTGGTAAACTACCCTGTACTCTCTCTTCTTGCTTTATCCTGAAGACCATCATGTTCAAGGTTCTCTGGCAGCTGCCCTGATTGTAAATGCTTAGCCCAGCACCTGGCACCTAGTAAGTGAAGTGGTTAATACTTGGTTTGTCTATCTGTAACCCTTTTCTGTCCTGCTATGGAGATGCTGGGTACTGTCCTTGTTCGAAGCAAATGCTGTTCTCATTTTGAATGTTTGCTCTACTTCCCTAGATTGGGGGTGGCAGAAGGGTTGGATGTTACTCTAGGAGCCCTCACTTGTTTGTCCTACCTCCCTTCCTTTGTTGTCTGCCTTGGGAGTTTTCCAGTTAAGTCACGTGGTCTTCCCTTAAGCACTGCACACAAAAGAGCCCATTGCCAATGCTTTCTGACTTGTCTGGCTCGTCTAATTCTCTTGCACAAACCACCTTTTGGGTCTCAAGTAACAGATCACAATACTTGCAGTACCTGGGACATTGATCTAACTTAGGCCTTTTGTGTGTTGGGGATGAAGGCACCTTTCCTCAACTCTCAAGAACCTTGGCATCTGGTTAGGTAGCAGTTATGCTTTGATAGTGGGGCATATGGAAGAGAAATATACCATGGCAAAGGCAGGCTTTGGAGCCAGGTTATGATATAGTCATTCAGAGCAGGGATCAAGGGGCTGAGGAAGGCAGCATCCAGTGAAAAACAAGTTGTTAGCACTCAGTGTTTCCACCCTCCCCATTTTAATTGGATTGCCTGCTCCTTCTTCCCTTGCTGGAAGTCTGTGCCATGACTCACTGAGCACAGAAGGAACTCCAGATTGTTCAGGAGGTAGCTAAGGTACGCCTTTAAGGAACACACAGCTCATGGATCAGTTGCCTTCAATTATTTTTCAGCGGAGTAAGAAACAAAGGCTTGGCTTGTGATGTAACCTTGGACTCCCTTGTAGTAGCTCAGGTGGGTGAGAGAAGCACATTTTTTGAGTTGACTTTGATGTGTTTTATCTTTCTAACCTGGAAGGTAAGGGTCGACAGGGACCCAAGCCTATCCTTTGCTTGTGTGACTTAAGCAGATTTCTCTCTGGCTTGATTGAAAGATAAGCAGCAGGCTCTATGAGTAGTGCTGTACATGGTTTTTTCCTAACTTGACTACATCTATAATTACCTAGTAAAGGCCGGTTCATTGTCAACAGATAAAGCAGACACAGGAATGTTTTTAGATAACGCTGCTGGGTGGTTGCATTTGGGGACATGCTGCTAAGATAGCATTTGGCTCCAGGACACTTTCAATGTTTCCAAAGATGAGTATCTGGGGACTAATCAAAGAAAAATAAATACAAACCCATAAGCTCCCATTTTATTAAATCTAAAAACTATTTCCCCCCCATCATTCCCCTCAATTAAAGCTAAAACAATACAATGCTAAAGAATAAGAATAAATGGAAAAGAGAGTTATCAATACTTATACAACATTGGGAATACACAAAAACACACAAATTATACACTCACACACCTGGCACTCAAAATGAGGGGTTGTTAGTCATAACAAAGCATCATGATAAATGCACCATGGCCCGAAGCAATAAATTACTTCCAGTTGGCTGCTTGCTTGCTTGCCTGGTCCTCAGTCTTGATTACTACAGCAACTTGCAGGCTTCTATAGCTTACCCAAGAGCAAAAAACCCACATGCGATTTTGTTTGGGGAAGAGTGCTAATACAACTCAGCTTTCCTTGGTGTGTGGTAGCCTACAAATAATACATTTTTTCTGTTCACATGATGCAGGTAAAATCAGACCAATGGAAACATCATTAAGTTCTGTTAATGAATCTTTTTCCTAGGCATGCTAGGAGTAAATGTTTGAACTCAATGCTATATCTACATCTGAAGAAATACAATTATCGGTTAACAAATATGTTACATTTGAGGGGTATCATTGTTTGAATACTAAACATGAACATGTCTTGGGTCTTCTGAGCTAGAAAAAAACTCAGTGAATTATCAGCTAACTGTCCATTATAATTTCAGCTGAAATACATTAGCATGGGTATGTGTGAATTTAGATGCATAAGAGTATTGCCATTTTTTTTCCCCAAAAAAGCCATTACATGTAGTTTCAGCTCAATTCAATCCAGCTCAATTCAATTCACCATAAATTATGTCTACTGCAGATACAAAGGCAAAAAACACAACCTACCCTACTCTCTAGGAGTTGGAAATAGAAATGCCTGAGGGACAATCTTACCCCCCCCCCCCCCATATGGTCTTTGGACATACCTGAGAAAACCCCCAGGGAGAGAAGAATGGGTGGGGAAGTTGATTGCAGGCTTTACTGAGTACCACTGGCCAGGTAATCTTAAAGCCATCTCCTTTGATTTCATTTGAAGTAGGTACAGATGACAAAGTGTTTAGAGTGCTGGGACTGGAGTCAGAAGGATTGAGTTCAAATTTGAGCTCAGATACTTACTAGCTGCGTGACCTGGGCAGTCACTTAACCTCTGTCTGTCTCAGTTTCCTCAACTGTAAAATAGGGATAATAATAGCACCTACCTCCCAAGGTTGTTATGAAGATCAAATGAGATAACTGTAAAAACCTTATCACAGTACTTGGCTCATAGTAGGTGCTTAATAAATGCTTGTTTCCTTCCTTTCATTTTTAATTTTGATGAAGGTAGACAGTTGAGATTTCAGACCTCTCTAGAAGTAGAAGGTGGTCATCTACTAAGCATTTTTAATGATATTCCTTTCCTGTCTGATCTCATCCAGGAAATATATTATAACATATTATATGTTATTATATATTATATATATTCTAATATATTATTATCTACTTTTATATATATATACATTCATATATATTGTGTGTGTGTGTGTGTGTGTGAGAGAGAGAGAGAGAGAGAGAGAGAGAGAGGGAGGGAGGGAGGGAAAGTGGTCCTTTATGAAGCTGGAAAGAAGATGAGTCTCAGATTAAAGGGGGGTTAAACCTTGATAAATAGCAAAACATTTAGGGAATTCTGTACAACATGGAAGGGAAAACAACATCAGCAACAATAAGAATTAACCTTGGATATAAGGAACAATAGGACTGGGCAAATTCTATTTGTACATATGCTAGAAAAACTTTTAGACTGCTCAGGATTTGAAGCACCTATGGGCCCTTCACAGATGTCCAAAGGCCCTGCATTTATAGCAGTTCCAGTTCTGAGATCAATCTGCTGGCTCATGCAGATATTGTAGTCTAAATAGCTAATTATTCCAAGCCCATCTCCTCAGTGGGCACATAACATTCTAACCGAGTCTCTACAGTGTGTGTGTGTGTGTGTGTGTGTGTGTGTGTGTGTGTGTGTAGTGTTTTGCCTGTAATTAACATACCTGCCTTTCTAACTCCTTGTGATGTCTTGGGAAGAGTAGTACTACCCCCTAAGCCCCTGGACCCCCACATCTATACCCTACCAAGTTGGGTAACTTAGAGGACAGTGGCGCACCCCAACAGAGCCAGGAATGTTTTGGGTTTTAATTTGTTTTGTTTTTGCATGTAGAGAGGGGTGAGGAAGAGAGTATGAGCCCAGTTTGGGACATGTTAACTTTGAAGAGGTTCTAATATAAAACATAATTTTCTATTTTCCCATTTAACTTGACCTTGGAGAAGCTGTCCTGATGGGTCATGATGTAATGGTAGAATTGAAGGTCAGTCGTTATCGGGATGGGCAGCTAGGTGGCATAGTCTTCCTGACTTAAAATCTGGCTTCAGACACTTATTAGCTATGTGACTCTGGGTAAATCAACTTAACCCTAAAAGGACCGACTTGTATATTTTATTACTGAGCCAGATTCCTTTCTTTTGAGATCATTGACCTGAATCAATAATGCAAAATTCAGTAGGCTAAAATCTTGTGCTTGAGTATAAAAATTTCCACTTCACCAAAATAAGATGGGGAGAGAATGAACAGAGATTAGTTTTTCAGAAAAGAATCCGTGGGTGGGTCTTAGTGGACTACAAGTACAAGTCAGTCATATTGTATGACACCTAGAAAGGTAATGTGATTTGGGACAACACTAGGAGGTGTGTCACTTCCAAGAAATAGGGAGATGAGGATCCCAACTGTCCTCTAATCTTGTCAGATTTCATCTGGAATATTGTGTTCACTTCTGGGTACCCCAGTTTAGGAAAGCCATTGGTAAACTGAAGAGTCTTTAGAGTAAGGGCATCTACGTGGCACAGTGGATAGAGCACCAGGCCAGGAGTCTGAAAGACTCCTTTTCCTGAGTTCAAATCTGGCCTTAGACACTTACTAACTGTGGGACCTGGATAAGTTACTTAACCCTGTTTGCCTCAGTTTTCCCATTTGTCAAATGAGCTGGAGAAATGGCAAACCACTCTAGTATCTTTGCCAAGAAAACCCCAAATGGGGTCATGAAGACTAGGATACAACTAAAAAAAGACTAAACAACTCTAGAGGAAGGCAAGTAGGATGGTGAAGGTTTCCTCACATATCAAGATTGGCTGAAGGAATGTGTTTGACCTGGAGAAGAGAAGACTTGGTGTGGCTTGATGGCTGTGTTCAAGTGTTTGAAGGGCCATCATGTGGAGCAGGGATTAGTCTTGTTCTATTTGGCCCCGTGAGCTACTAGGTGGCGCCATAGTGAATAGGGGGCCAGTCTGGGAGTCAGGAACACTCATCTTCCTGAGTTCAAATCCAATCTCAGACACCTCTAGTTGTGTGACCCTAGGCAAGTCACTTAACCCTGTTTGTCTCAGTTTCCTTATCCATTAAATGAGCTGGAGAAGGAAATGGCAAACCCTTCTATTTGCCAAGAAAATCCCAAATAGTGTCTGGAAGAGATAGACACAACTGAACAACAATTTGGCCTCAGGGGCAGAACCAGGACCAAAGAGTAGATAATATAAAGAAGAAAAATTAGGCCTTGTCAGGAAAGACTTCCTAACAATGAAAGCCTTTAAAAATGGAAGCAGCTGTCTGGGGAAGTGTCTGGGGAGGTCTGATGACTACTCGTCAGTTACATTATAGTGGTGATTCTTCTGCCTATGGGTTGGACTAGGTGACCTTCCAACCCTGAAATTCTGTGGTTCTGTGTCAACAGTCCTTGACTATGAGGTTAACTGCCTAGTTGGCTCATCTAGCAGTCTCATGAGCAGAGAAACACTATGTGCTTAATTCTTTTCTATCTCCCTTTCTACCTTCTCTGATTATTAAAACCCTAAAAGAGTCCCTCCCCATAAAATCCTTCCCTTCTCCTAAGAGACCACTCTAGCTGAGACCACTCTTCACAAAGGCACGTAGTGAATAGAGAATGTTGGACTTGAGTCAGGAAGTCCCTGGGTTCAAATTGAGCCTTTGATACCAGCTGCGTGATGGTGGGGCTTACTGCCAAACAACAATGAAATAATATTGATTAAAAAAATGATTATTTGAGAATGGAAAAGATTTTTAAAGCATTCAGAGGTCACTTGAGTCCAATACCCTCATTTTATAAAGAAATAACCTGAGGCCCAGAGAAGTTAAATGACTTATCCATATGTCAATACTCAATAATCAATAGTCAAATAAACATTTATTAAATGCCTACTAAGCCTCAGGCACTGTATTAAGTGCTTAGAATCTAACATGCACAAAAGTGAGCTGAAAAGGGAGAGGTGGGGGTGGAGAACTTACAGATATCTCAGAATAGTGTAGCCAATTGGGAAAAGAGGAAATGTTTTGACCTGAGCTCTCTGGAGCTCATGCCTCCATTTTTCAACCAAAGTCACACTACTAGTCCCAGTAGAGGTTAGATTCTAAAACCAGTGTCCCAATGCCTAGTCTTATGTTCCTTTCACTGTACCATGATGCCTTTCAGAAAGAGAGCTGTGCTGTTTTCCAGCCTCTAGGTAATCTGTCCAGCCTTGGAGCACTTACTAAGATGATACAAGTTATAGGTGAGGATGCGGCAACAGACGTAAATGAAAAATAAAATGTATACCAAAGGGACAAAAAACAAATGACTTTGCTAACAGGGTGTGGGTGAGTGTTTGATTCCTGTCCTCTTCTAGAGGGATCTCCTTTAGGCTAAAATTGCATTATCAGGCAGCAAGCATGCATCTTCTTAATAGAACACAATGCATGCCCAATGAATTCAGTAATTGATTAATTAGGGAGGCCATACTGCTGCCTCAGCTTCTTCAAATACAGTAAATTAATCCCAAATAATTGGTCTGTAACCCAGTCAAGAAAACTCCACTGCCTTGAGCTTATGGAAACTTGTTCTCTGGGACCTGAAGTAGCAGGTCAAAGAAAGGTAACTGTATTAGAACTATTCACACTGTGATTAAAAAGGCTCTGCAGAGAGGTAAGAGATTATTTATTATCTGCACCTAGGTCTATGTGGAACATTCCAATTGAAATGTCTAATAAATTCTTGAGGAATGGAGAGTGAACCGGTATAGATGACTCTGACATTTGGTCACTATTATAGGAGAAAAAGACATGTTTTACTGATTGATAACTTCATATTCAAATGTGGATGACGTATTATGCTATTTAAGGCTGTATTAAGTATAAGGATCTTTCTAGAACTAGGAAGGTTACCATCCTACTATTCTCTGCTCTGGTTAGACCACATCTAGGAGGCTTACTTCTATATGCCAGATTTTAGGATGGACATAGATAACTGGACATTGTCTAGAGGAGAACACTCAGAATTTTGGAGGGTCTCAAGTTCCTATTATATGAATATTAGTTCAAGGAAATGGGGATATTTATCTTGGAGAAGAAGTGACCTGTGGGAATGACAGCTGTTTTCACATATTTTAAGGGAAGAGGGACTAGATTTGCTCTATTTGGCCACAGAGGACTAAACTGTAATCAAGAAGTGAAAATTGTTTACATTTTAGTGAGTAGAGCAAAACATAGCAGAGTCCTACGGTAGGAAGGGCACTAAATTTGGAGTCAGAAGACCAGGATTCAAAACCCACCTCTGCCACTTACTCCCTTGTGCAGCTTAGAATAATCTCAATGGTACAGTGGCGAGAGTACAAAAAGACCTGAATTCAAATTTCCTCCTTAGACATTTACTAGCTATGTGAACCTGGTCAAGTCACTTAACCTCTATCTGCCTCAGTTTCCTCATATATAAAAGGGGGATATTATTAGTACCTACCTGCCAAGGTTGTTGTGAGATTCAAATGACATAATATTTGTAAAGTACTTGTATATGACTTGGCACATAGCAGGTCCTTCATAAATGCTTGCTTTTTTCCTTCCTTGGGCATGCCACTTAATTCCTACAGGCCTCCATTTTCTCATTTCTAAAGTGAGGTTGGATAAATTTCAGTGCTTCTTAAACTGTGGGTCTCTACCAAAAAATATGGCAATAGTCAAAGGTTTCTTAACGCACAACAACCAAAAATTAATTAAAAATCAAACATGTAGTGAATTCAATGTGTTTCTGGCAGGGCTTGCTGGTGTCCAGTCAGGCAACTTCAACACAGCCTTGGGTCTGAACGCAAAGCACAAGCATTTTTGCACTGCGAATGCCCTCAGGCCGTGCAAATTTAAGAAACCCTGGATCAGGTGACCTCCAAGGTGTTGTAGTTGCTCAGTAGTTTCAACCGTGTCCAACTCTTCTTGACCAGATTTGCGGTTTTCTTGGCAAATATCCTGGAGTAATTTGCCATTTCTTTCTCCAGCTCATTTGGCACCTGAGGGAACTGAAGCAAACAGGGTTGTATGACTTGCCTAGAGTCACATAGCTAGTAAGTGTCTGAGGCTGCATTTGAGCTCTGGAAGATGAGCCTTCCTGATTCCAGGCCTGCAGTTCAAACCACCGCGCCACCTAGCTCCCCTTAACCTCTGAGGTACCTTATGGCTAAAAATGCCATGATCCTACAAATACTCTAAAGCTCATGAGGAGCTTCCCCTTCACTGGATGTCTTCAAGCAAAAGCTGAATGTCCACTTCACAGGCATGAGGTAGTAAGGATTCCTGATTAGGTATGGTTTGGACAAGACGGTTTCTGAGCTCTGACTCTCTGAGAATTTGTGACTTACTGAGGGCCACAATACCAAGATATGGTAGAGCTGGCATTCAAACCAAACTATCTGGTCTTTTGGGCTAATGAAATGCTTTTTCCTCTTTAC